>NW_007257527.1:357777-382854 GCF_000164805.1 Carlito syrichta | reverse complement strand
GACCAAATATAGAAATAACCCAAACTCTTAAAAACACAGAAAATAAGCTAAAAAAGACAGAACAAAACCTTCAAGAGATGAGTGACTACCTCAAGAGGCCTAACCTAAGAATAATCGGACTCCCTGAGGTAGAAAGAGAAACAGAGACCACATTGGAACAAACTTTCCACGAGATCATTCAAGAAAATTTCCCTCATCTAATCAGTGATACAAAAATTCAAACACAAGAGATTCAGAGAACCCCCGCAAGACAACAAATGAGAAGACCAACTCCTAGACACATAATAATTCGCCTAAATAAAGTAGGCACAAAAGAAAAAATCCTAAAGGCAGCAAGAGAAAAAGGCCAGATCACCCACCATGGAAGACCAATCAGAATAGCAGCAGATTTATCTGCAGAAACCCTGCAGGCTAGGAGAGCTTGGAGCCCTATCTTCAAAGTCCTAAAGGATAAACAATTTCAACCAAGAATAACCTACCCAGCCAAGCTAAGCTTCATCAGTGAGGGAGAATTAAAATCTTTCCCAGATATCCAATCCCTAAGAACTTATGCAGCCACAAAACCATCTCTACATGAAACACTTAAGAAAGTACTAAACACAGAAGAAAAGGAAAAAAGAACAACGTTCTTCACAAGAGTACAGGGAAAAGAATAAAATATACACGAACCAACCCCAAAAGCAAAAGAAAGACAAAAAAAAAAAAAAAGAAAAAACCAAGTGGAAGAACAATAACTCAATAAGAACTCCATGATAGGGATGAACTCTCACATTTCAATAATTAGTCTGAATGTGAATGGACTAAACGCACCACTGAAAAGACATAGAATGACAAAATGGATAAAATATCACCAGGCAACAATATACTGCCTTCAGAGACCCATCTCACTAGAAAGGACATACACAGACTCAAAGTAAGAGGATGGGAAACAAATTTTCAGGCGAATGGAACACAAAAGAAAGGAGGAGTCGCGATCCTAATTTCAGACAAAATACCATTTAAGCTATCAAAAATTAAAAAAGATACAGAGGGCCACTACATAATGATAAAAGGTTCACTCCATCAACAAGAAATATCTATCCTAAACATATATGCACCCAACATAGGCGCACCAACATTCATAAAGCAACTTCTAGGAAAACTAAAGAAAGACATTGACTCTAACACCATAATAACTGGGGACTTTAATACACCACTCACAACCTTAGACAGATCATCAGGACAAAAAATCAGCAAGGAGATCCGGAACCTCAATGAGACTCTGGACCAAATGGACTTAATTGATACCTATAGAACACTCCATCCAAAGACCACAGAATACACATTCTACTCATCACCACATGGAACATATTCTAAGATCGACCACATAATTGGACACAAATCAAGTATAAGCAAATTTAAAAGGACTGAAATTCTGCCATGCACCTTTTCGGACCACAGTGGAATAAAAATAAACATTGACACCAACAAAGTCCCCCCAAAACCCACAAAGACATGGACACTAAACAGCATGATGCTAAATAACTCCTGGGTCAATGATGACATCAAAATAGAGATCAAAAGATACCTGGAAACAAATGAAAATAAAGAAACATCTTACCAAAATCTCTGGGATGCCTTAAAAGCTGTAATAAGAGGGGAATTTATATCCCTACAAACACACATGAGGAAAATGGAAGGAACAGAAATTGACAACCTAACAAGCCACCTAAAGAAGCTGGAAAAGCAAGACCACAAAAACCCTAATTTCAGCAGAAGAATCCAGATCACCAAAATAAAAGCCCAAATCCAGGACATAGAAGACAAAAAGATAATACAAAAAATCAATGAAACAAAAAGCTGGTTCTTCGAAAGGGTAAACAAGATTGATGGTCCCCTAGCTAGACTGACCAAGAAAAAACGAGAAAAAAACCAAATAAGCATAATCAGAAACACAAAAGATGAAGTCACATCTGACCCTGAAGAAATACAAAAGATCATTAGAGACTACTACGTACACTTGTATGGAAACAAACTTGAAAACCAGAAGGAAATGGAAGACTTTCTGACATCACACAACCTACCTAGGTTGGAACAAGAAGAAATTGAGACCCTAAATAAACCAATAACAATCAAGGAAATCGACCACGTAATAAGAAAACTTCCTACAAAAAAAAGCCCTGGTCCAGATGGCTTTCCAGCAGAATTCTACAAGACATTTAAGGAGGAGCTGATACCAATCCTACTGAAGGTATTCCAGGCGATTGAAAAAGATGGAACTCTCCCCAAATCATTTTACGAAGCCAACATCACATTGATACCCAAGCCAGGTAAAGATCCAACAAAGAAAGAGAACTACAGGCCAATATCTTTGATGAACATAGATGCTAAAATTCTCAACAAGATCCTAGCAAACCGGATTTAGCAATACATCTCAAAAATCATCCATCATGACCAAGTAGGCTTCATTCCTGGCATGCAAGGCTGGTTCAATATTCGTAAAACCATAAATGTAATTAAATACATCAACAGATGTCAAAACAAAAACCACATGATCATATCACTAGATGCAGAAAAAGCTTTTGATAAAATCCAGCACCCCTTCTTGATAAAAACCCTTGAACATCTAGGCATACGAGGAACATACCTCAAAATAGTAAAAGCCATCTACGAGAAACCCACAGCCAGCATACTCCTAAATGGACAAAAATTGGAACCAATTCCCCTGAAAACTGGAACTAGACAAGGATGCCCACTCTCTCCCCTCCTGTTCAACATAGTATTGGAAGTCCTGGCTAAAGCAATCAGAGAAGAGGAGGCAATCAGAGGTATTCAAATAGGAAAAGAGGAAGTCAAGTTATCTCTCTATGCAGATGACATGATGGTGTACCTTGAAAACCCAAGAGAATCTGTCAAAGGTCTCCTTACATTGATAAAAGCCTTTGGCAAAGTCTCAGGATACAAAATAAATGTACAAAAGACAATCGCATTTCTCTACACCAATAATAAACAAACAGAAACCCAAATAAAAAACACAGTTCCATTCACAATAGCCACAAAAAAAAATGAAATACCTTGGCATCTTCCTGACCAGAGACGTGAAAGACCTTTACAATGAAAATTACAAAACACTGCTCAAAGAAATCAAAGCCGACATGAACAAGTGGAAAAATATCCCATGCTCATGGATCGGAAGAATCAACATTGTGAAGATGTCCATCTTACCTAAGGCAATCTACAAATTCAATGCAATACCCATTAAATTACCAACAACATTCTTTTCAGACCTAGAAAAAACAACACAGGAATTCACATGGAAACACAAACATCCAAGAATAGCCAGAACAATCCTCAGCAAAAAAAACAAAGCAGCAGGTATCACAATACCAGATTTCAAACTTTACTATAAAGCTACAATCATCAAAACAGCTTGGTATTGGTACAGGAACAGGCATATAGATCAATGGAACAGAATTGAGATTCCAGAAGCAAAACCTCAATTTCTCAACCAACTCATCTTCGACAAAGCCCCCACCACCTACCAATGGGGAGAGGAGAACCTATTCAGTAAATGGTGCTGGGAAAATTGGCTGACCACATGCAGAAGATTGAAACAGGACCCCTATCTATCCCCATGCACAAAGGTTAACTCCAAATGGATCAGAGACCTAAATGTAAAACCTCAAACCATAAGAACCTTAGAAAAGGAAGGAAATACTCTCATGGAAATCGGAACTGGCATCCAATTCCTGTACAAAACCCGAAACCCACAGGACTTAAGAGAGAAGATAGACAAATGGGACCTTATTAAACTGACAAGCTTCTGCAAAGCCAAAGAAACCATCAAGAGAGCAGGAAGACAGCCTACAGACTGGGAAAAAGTCTTTGCCAACTCTAGGTCTGACAAAGGCTTAACATCCTGGATCTACAAGGAACTGAAGCGTATTGAAAAGAAGAAAACAAACAACCCCATTATAAAATGGGCAAAAGACATGAACAGACACTTCACACAAGAAGACATTCGAGCAGCCAACAAACACATGAAGAAATGCTCAACCTCACTAATCATCAGGGAGATGCAAATCAAAACCACACTGAGATACCACCTAACTCCAGTCAGAATGGCAATTATCAACAACTCAAAAAATAACAGCTGCTGGAGAGGGTGTGGTGAAAAGGGAACACTTCTACACTGTTGGTGGGAGTGTAAACTAGTGCAACCTCTGTGGAAAGCAGTGTGGCGATTCCTAAAAGCTCTAAAAATTGACCTTCCATATGACCCTGCAATCCCCCTACTGGGAATATACCCTGAAGAACACAAATCACTCTATAAAAAAGATACCTGCACACGTATGTTTATCGCAGCATTGTTCACAATAGCAAGAACCTGGAAACAACCATGCTGCCCATCAAAAGAGGACTGGATTAAAAAAATGTGGTACATATACACGATGGAATACTACGCAGCCATAAAAAAGAACAAAATCATGAATTTCGCTGCAACCTGGATGGAACTAGAGTCTATAATACTGAGTGACCTCTCACAAAAACAAAAATCCGAATATCACATGTTCTCACTCATATAATGGACCTTGAACATCCAATGCAATACTATGAGAAAATGACGGATGGTACTGGGAAACTATGGGGGGGAGGGGGATGGGATTAACAGTAGCAAATATCTGTCGGGGGATGGGAAAACACTTCTTATCTACAGGGTGCCTGAATGAAACGTCATTGTACACCTACCCTTAACTGTACCCCACAAAACCATAATAAAAACTACTGATTAATGAAAAAAAAAAAAATTGACATCTTTACAAATTTTTATTTTTTTATTTTATATTTTTTAATTTTAAAGATGTGGGGTACAATTATTTTCTGACTTCACATTTCAGTAATACCTAGATATTATGAATGTACAAAGATCATAACTTTATCAACACTTAATCAATAATATTTTACGAATTAGAAAAGTCTAAACTATGATTATTTTAAAGTAGCATTCACTGTAGTAGGAAACAGGATACAGAAGGAGAGAGCCTAAGGCTCATGGAAAACACAGATCTGAGTTTTGACAGGGTTCAACTTATAATCCTTCAGGAGAAGATTTCTCCAGTTTGAGCATTTTTCAAACTATTTCCCTTCTGTTTAGACATTTTTGCTTCTCAGGCTTTAGAGAATACGTTTCAAATGAGATGCTTCTCATTCTTACTTTAAAATTAATCTTAGCAGTGTCCACTCTCATTGTCTGAGCTGGAAATTGCAGCATCACCATTGGCTCTTTTGCTAAGGATTGTGTTGGTTATTCGTGGTCATTTATGTTTTCATATGAATTTCTGTATTGTCATTTCCAGGTCTGAGAAAAATGATGTTGGTGATTTAATGGGTATGGTGCTGAATCTGTAGATTGCCTTTGGCAGGATGGACATCTTAACAATGTTGACTCTTCCTATCTATGAGCATGGAACGTCTTTCCATTTGTTTGTGTCTTCTTGGATTTCTTTGAGCAGTGTTTTGTAGTTCTCATTGTAAAGGTCTTTTCACTTCTCTGCTTAGGAAGATGCTGAGGTATTTCTTTTTTTGTGGCTATTGTGAATTGAATTGTGCTTTTGATTTGGGTCTCTGCCTGCTTGTTCTTAGTAGATAGGAATGCAACTGTCTTTTGTACATTTATTTTGTACCCTGAGACTTTGCCCAAGTCCTTTATCAGAGCAAGCAGGTTTTTGGCAGATTCTCTTGGATTCTTAAGGCATAGGATCGTATCATCAGCAAAGAGGGATAACTTGACTTCCCCTTTTCCTATTTGGATACCCCTCATTTCCTTCTCTTGTCTAACTGCCCTAGCTAGGACATCTAACACAATGTTGAACAAGAGGGGTGAGAGTGGGCAGCCTTGTCTTATTCCAGTTTTCAGAAGAAATGTTTCCAATTTCTGTCCATTTAGCAATACGTTAGCTGTGGGTTAATTGTAAATGACACTTACTATTTTGAGGTATGTTCCTTCTATACCTACATGTTTGAGGTTTTTATCAAGAATGGATGCTGGATTTTTATCAGAAACTTTTCCCGCATCTAATAATATAATCATGTGATTCTTGCTTTTACATCTGTTGATGTATTTAGTTACATTTATGGTGTTGCAAATGTTGAACCGGCCCTGCATCCCGGGGATGAAGCCTACTTCGTCATGGTGAATGATTTTTGAGATGTGTTTTTGGATCTGATTTGCTAGAATCTTGTTGAGGATTTTTGCATCTATGTTCATCAGGGATATTGGCCTGTAGTTCTCTTTTTCTGTCGGATCTTTACCTGGTTTGGGTATCAGTGTAATGTTAGCTTTGTAAAATGATTTCAGAAGAATTCCATCTTTCTCAATTGCCTGGAATACTTTCAATAGGATTAGTATCAGCTCCTCCTTGTACGTTTTGTAGAATTCTGCCAGAAAGCCATCCAATCCAGAGCTTTTTTCTTTTGTAGGCAGTTTTCATATGACAGAGTCAATTTCCTGGGTTGTTATTGATCTATTTAGTGTCTCAATGTCTTCTTGTTTCCACCTAAGTAGGTTGTGTGATATTAGAAAGTCCTCCATTTCATTTAGGTTATCAAGTTTGTTTCCATATAGGCGTACATAGTAATCTCTAATAATCTTTTGTACTTCTTCAGGGTCAGTTGTGATTTGAACTTTTGTATTTCTGATTGTGTTTGTTTGGACTTTTTCTCTCTTTTTCTTGGTCATTCTGGCTAGGAGTCCATCAATCTTGTTAATTCTCTCAAAGAACCAGCTTTTTGTTTTGTTGATGTTTTCCATGATATTGTTGTCTTCTATGTCCCATATTTGGGCTCTTATTTCAGTGATTTGGATTCTTCTGCTAAAATTGGGGTTTTGGTGGTCTTCTCTTTCCAGCTCCCTTAGGTGATTTGTTAGGTTCTCAACTTCTGATCTTTCCATTTTCTTGATGTGTGCTCGCAGAGATATAAATTACCCTCTTAGAACTGTTTTTATGGCATCCCACAAGTTTTGGTAAGATGTTTCTTCATTTTCATTTGTTTCCAGGAATCTTTTAATTTCTGCCTTGATTTCAGTGTTGACCCAGTTGTTCAGTATCATACTGTTTAGTGTCCATTTCTTTGTGGGCTTTGGGGAGATTTTGTTGGTATTGATATTTATTTTTATTCCACTTTGGTCTGAGGTGTATGTCAATATTTCAACATTATGGAATTTGTTTTTACTTATGACCAAGGATGTGATCGATCTTGGAGTATGTTCCATGTGGGGTTGAATAGAATGTATATTCTATGGTTGTTGGATAGAATAACCTGTAGGTATCTATTAAGTCTATTTGGTGGAATGTCAAGTTTAGGTTCTGGATCTCCTTGTCAATTTTTTGCCTCGATCTATCTAGGGTTGTTAGTGAGGTATCCAAGTCCCCTGCTATAATAGTATTAGAGTCAATATCTTTTTTTAGTTTACTTAGTAGTTGCTTTATAAATGCTGGTGATCCCGTGTTGGGTGAATATATGTTCAGGAAGAGTATTTCTTGTTGATGAATTGAACCTTTTGTCATTATGTAGTGTCCTTTTGTATCTTTTTAAATTTTTGGTAGCTTAAAGGTTGTTTTGTCTGATATTAAGATGACAACTTCTGCCTTCTTTTGTGACCCATTTGCCTGGTGACTTGTTTTCCATCCTTTAACTTTGAGTTTGTGTGCATCCCTTGTGGAGAGATGAATTTCCTGGATGCAGCAAATCACTGGGTCATGGTTTCTTATTCAGTTTGCCATTCTATGTCTTTTCAGTGGTGCATTTAGTCCATTCACATTCAGGTTGATTATTGAAATGTGAATGTTTATCCCTGTCATGAGGTTCTTATAAAGTTTTTCTTTTGGCTTTGGAATTGATGTATGTGTGTATTTTCAAGTTTATTTTTATGCTACATTCTCTTTTGATTCTGTGCTCTATTGTTCTCTGGGGAAGTGTATGGTCATTCTTATTTTTCCTTCTTTTGTGCTTAATATCTTCTTAAGTGTCTCCTGTAGAGCTGGTCTGGAAGCTGTACAACCTCTCAGGCATTGGATGTCTGGGAACGATTTTAATTCTCCATCACTGATGAAGCTGAGCTTGACTGGATAGGAAATTCTTAGTTGAAATTGTTTATCTTTGAGGATTTCGAATACTGGACTCCAGTTCCTCCTTGCTTGTAGTGTTTCTGCCAATAGGTCTGCCTCTATTCTGATTGGTCTTCCCCAGTAGGTATTCTTTCTCTTTTTGCTGCCTTTAGAATTTTTTCTTTTGTGCCTACTTTGTTTAGGCAAATTACTATGTATCTAGGGGTTGGTCTTCTCATTTAATGTCTTGTGGGAATTGTCTGTATCTCTTTGGCTTGGCTGGTCACATCTCTGGTGAAATGGGGAAAGTTTTCTTGGATTACCTCCTAGAATACTTGCTCCAAGTTGTTCTCCATTTCCCTTTCTTCTTCTGGGATACCAATCAGGCATAGGTTTGGCCTCTTGATATAATCAGACATCTCTTGTAGGATTTGTTCTTGCTTTCTGAGTCTTCTTTCCATGTTTTTTACAGATCAAATTAATTTCATGTTCTGGTCTTCAATTTCTGAGATTCCTTCCTCAGCTAGATTCAATCTGCTTTCCATGCTTGTATTCTTGTAATTTATTTCCTTGATGAAATTTTTTATTGCCAAAATCTGTTACAAGTTCTTTCAGTGGTGCATCTTGTCTTTCTTGAGTCTTATTCTTGCTTTCCATCCATTCCCTAATCCCTATTGTATTCTGGGACCAGTCATCAGTGACTTACATTGTTTGGGCTCCAAGGTCTGATTTTTCAGAGTTTTCTCTCTGTAACACTTGAAATTGCCTGTGGTCTTCCTTTGGTTTTTCCTCATTTGTGACACATCTCTTGTTTTTCTCTTTAGTTCCATTATTCCTTGTCAGTGGGAGAGGCTTTCCCTTCTGATGTTTGCTCAGCCCTCTAGTCTTCCCTGATCCGGGCTCTGGATTTGTTCTATTTTGAAATAGGACTGTGGGTGGGAAGCTTTGCTATCTCTTGTAGTTTTTGAAAGTTGCATTAGGTAAAGGATAGGGTGCTAAGATTCAGAAACTACTCGAAAATTACAATGTTCATTGACTTTGGTATGTTTTCCCTGAGACCACTCCCAATCCAATTAGTTGATCAGCCAGTCCAGAGATTTTCAATCCAATTAGTTGATCAGCCAGTCACAGAGATTTTATCTCTTGCTCTGTGGTGAGCAAGTCAGAGCACTTTCCTGCTCCACCTTCAAGATGGGGGTAGGGTACCTCTCTTGTCCTTTTGGATGATACTCTACCTCTGGGATCCCTCCACAGACCCTGCTGCCAGTACCTGGCTAGGCACTGAAGTGGTGAGGCAAAGTCAGGAGCCAGCAGTCTCTCCTGCTACAGTGGTGAGGCAGAGCCTGGGATGGTAGTATCTCCCTGCTTCTTCTTCTTCACAGGAAAACTTTTGCCCATTTTTTTAAAAATGGTGTAGCCGGGCTTGGTGGCTCAGCCTGTAATCCTGCACCTTTGGGAGGCTGAGGTGAGTGAATTGCCTGAGCCCGTGGGTTCGAGACCTGCCTGGGCAGTGAGACCTCATCTCTACAATAAATCAAAAAATCAGCCGGGCGTGGTAGTGCATGCCTGTAATTCCGGCTACTTGGAAGGCTGAGGCGGAAAGATCGCCGGAGCCCAGCAGGTCGAGGCTGCGGTGGCCAGGAGTGGCCACTGCACTCCAGTCTGGGCGACAGAGTGAGACTCCAATTCAAAGAAAAATGGTGTAGGCTTCTGTGACCTGGGAAGAGCCAGGGGCCAAGCAGAGAAGATACAGCACCAACTGTTGCCCCAGGGCCCTGGCCACTTGCTCACGCGCCCCCACTTTGTCAGTATCTTCCAGCATTTTCTTCCCAGGAAGGGTTTTGTTGATTTAAAAAAAAATGGTACTTGGTTTCTACAACCCAGGATCGCTATGGTCCAAGACCAGCAGCTGCAGCACCAACGCTACACCAGGAGAGCCCCAGCCGCTAGCTTCCTAGCCCTCATTCAGTCAGCCACTTGCATTCCTACTCACTCACCAGCACATTCGCAAAATTTTCCATACACTCACTTACTCACACTGGGACACGCATAGCCCGACTGACTTGGCTGCTGTCTTCCCAATATCTCTCTGCTTATATCTTAAAAATTAAAAAAAAAAAACACCCCAAACTTGAAAAAAGCGAATAAACTTTCCCACAACAAGAAGAAAGAAAAAGGGTAGAAGGGATACAGATAAAAGCTATTCTTACTAAAATATAGCTGTGAGTAGATTTGACTTTAGAACCATATAAGCATTTTATAAAACTATGAAATAAAGTTGAATTTTTTTTTTTTTGAATTGGAGTCTCACTATATCTTCCAGGCTGGAGTGTGGTGACATGTTCCCAGCCACCCCAGTGTTGACTTGCTGGGCTTCCGTGATCCTTCCCCCTCAGCCTTCCAAGTAGCCATAACTACAGGCGCACACTACCTCAGCTGGCTCATTTTTTATTTATTGTAGAGATGAGGTCTCATCAAGTCGCCCAGGCTGGTCTCAAACCCACAGGCTCAGGCAATTCACTCAGTAGCTCAGTGCTGGGATTACAGGCTAAGTCACCACACGGTCATAAAGTTGAATTTTTAAAAAGTAATGCCTAAAAATCAAAAGTGAAGTGAAACAAATAATACAAAACACAAATAAATTGGGGGAATATGCCAGGCATAATGGCTCATGATATCTATAATCCTAGCACTTTGGGAGGCTGAGCACAGGAGGATTGCTTGATGCCATAAGTTCAATGCCAGGTTGGACAACACAGTGAGACCCCATCGACAGAGAGAGAGAGAGAGAGAGAGAGAACGAACTAACTAGGTAGGCATGGTGACATATATGCCTGTAGTTCCAGCTCTCGGAGGTTAAGGCAGGGATCACTTGCGTCCAGGAGGTTGAGGCTGCAGTGAGCCCCAGCTTGGGCGACAGAGCAAGACCCTATCTCAATTTATCAATGAATAAATAAGTTGGGAGTATAAATTCACAGATAGGAACTATTCCAAGTATCTTTAAAACATAGTAATTTGACTACATATCCCTAGTTGCATATACTCTATAAACAAGAATATTGCAGAACTATTTTAAATGGCTTTCCATAATTATATTTTTGATGGCATTGGTGGTTTTGTTTTATTATGTTTATATAATGCAGGATAAAGAAAATGGCTAATGATGTAGTTATAGTTAGGAATCAAGATGTTACGAGTAGTCAAAAGGAGACAAGGTAAAACCACTTAGTCCTGAACTTTAATTGGAAATATCAGCATAATCCCATGGCACCTTTTTTAAAATTAAAAACAACAAAAGTCCTATATAATTCCTTGCTCTGTTCTCTGAAAAACTTAAATAACAAGGCCACATCGAGGAAGTTTTAGCAATGGGCATGCTTAGTGCCGAAATTGTGGTCTCTAATACCACTACCCAATAAAAGGAACCAGCCTTTCTATGATAGGGTTGATTCCATATCTGACACATGAAATGTTCAAGATGAGTGTGTAATATTTTGCCATTCCAGAAAGTAAGGAAACTACCAGAGATAGCTGAGGGAGTACCCAAAACGATTCAGAAGTCAAGTTAAAGGGGCTCCCATTGGTCCAAAAATCTAGATAATTTGAAAATCAGTAAGAATAGTAATTGCTGTGAACTGAAATATATTTAATATATTTAAATCCCTGAGTTCATATTGGTAATAATAATAAACCTTATTTATCACTGTAGTTGCTGGGATCTATCTTTGAGAAGGAACTGACCATTCTGCTATGATGAGTACAGTTATCATTAAAACAGTCTCCAGTGACTGGTACCCTTAAGCTCCACCAAACATCAGAGCTGAGGTCACCTACTTCCCAGGCAGCCCACAGCCCGTGGCAGAGCACAGCTGAGGTTTGGCCATGTCTGCCCAAGGTGGGACTCACAATGAAGTCTTTTCTCCCAAGCTCTCGTCTTAGGTAAGCAAAGACCTAGTCAGATCTGCATCATGGTCTGAGACCCTCCCTTCCCCAGCTGACTTCATAAGTCTTAACAGGTCTCATACTGACATCCCCAGCTGAAGATTAACCCTGCCCACCCTGCTTCCTTCCCCCTGTTCTCTTTCACAGACATTTGCCCTCAATAAACATTTCATAGTCTTATGGGAAACTACAGGTCAGACATGCCAGTTTGTACAAAAATTAAGTTGATACGGGAAAAGCAAAAGGAGAGAGGGATCTATAAGTTAGAAGATTTAAAAGACAGCAATAAACTATAATATGAACCTTATTTCAATGTTGACTTAAAAAAAGAGAGAGAGAAACTGTCAGGGGAACCTGAACCCTAACCAGATATTTAAGGACATAAAGGATTATTTTCAAATGGAAGAGTGGTATTGTGATTATATTTATTTAAATCCTTATCTCCTAGAGATGCATGTTGACATGTTTAGAGATAAAATCATATGATGCCTAAGAATTGTTTCCAATTACTCTAGGGGAAGAAGGGTCATGGGTAGGGCATGGATAAAACAAACCTGGCCATAAATTGGAAACTATTTAAACTCAATAATGTGTTACATAGAGCTTCACCCTCTTAGAGTTGTAAATGGAGGCAGATTTTATTATTCTTCCTATACTTGGGTATGTTTGGTAGTTTCCATAATAAAATATATGTTTTAAAAAAATACTTGCGGAACACTCTCCTGTATTGTTCCCATTATATTTATTCAGAAATTGGAAGCAGCCAGAGAAATGGAATAAGCTGTGAATGGTGGAACTGTCTTAAAAGCCTAAAAGAAGTCAGATGATATTGTTAAAAGGTTTCTGGTTTGGACCAGGAGGCTTCACTAACTCCTCAGGTGTCAGGCAGACTCCTGAAGGCATTAAAGGTCATTCTTGTTTGCTAGCTTGAACAAGGAAGCAGCATAACCTAATGGGTACAGTGCAGGCTCTGGAGTCAGTCTGCCTGGCTTTGAATCCCAGCAACTCCATTACTAGGATGACCTTGAATAAGGTATTTAACATCTCTGGGCCCTAGGGATAAAAATTCTATCTAGACTACATCCTCTTGTTGGGAGGGTTAAGCAAGATAAGATACTTAGCACAGGACCTGGCAGAGTAAACACCAATAATTGTTCTCTATTTTCAGTTCAGCACTGGGCACTGGTGTGTAGCAGCAGTGGACATTTCCAGAACACTGTTTCTGATGAAAATCTTGGAAGGTACATAGAAATTCCCTGATACCAGCTGTTACATTATTTTAGATTTACCTTTAGACTTATCATAAGATCATGACACTATGCCAATGAAACGAAACACTTAAATATTGTACTTTTTTGGCATATGTACCTTCCTGCTTGCCTGCCTACTTCCAGATTCAGTCATTCATTATACAAAGGATCTTCAACTTCTGGTTTGCACACCACAAATTGGCAAATGGTTGAGTTTCCTACAAGTCCATTTCCTTTCCTTCTTTCTCTTATGCTTCCTTCAGTATATACCAATTTTGGAAAACAAAAGCTTACAGAGTCATGGCTACTGAGAGTTCCTTCCCTTTGCTCACCAAATATGCAAACACACACAGATGCACACAATCAAAACTCACATGCTCACCATATACTACCCCCATTTAGAGGCAGAATACCTCTAAGACTTCATATAGAAGGCTTTACAGAGGTCTGTGTTTGGGACTTTAACAATGCTTATAGGTCTGTCAGTGTCAGAAATGGAATCTAATGAACCAGGCAAAGTATAGGCTAGGTAGGATAACAAGAAATAAGGTTATGAGTATTCTAGTGCTGAGATCACACAACTACAATGAGTTATATCTACTACACCCCTGACACTTTAAACAAGGATGGCCCATTTTCCCAAATTACAGACAGTACAAAATGCCCAATCTAAGCAACAGTATCTTCCTACATATCCAGTTATTCTGTTGTTCCCTACACCCACTGCCCCGGCTCTCTAATTCTTTGGCTTCATCATGTGTAGATTTTCACAATTCATTTCAGAACCTCCTACTTTAGGCAGTTCCACCTGGTTTGCCCTCTCTGGTTTACTGACCTTGGTCCAGTCTGACTCTCGGTCTGCATGACCCTTGACTTTAATGAAAATACCATTTCCCACTCCTAGGGGTATGGTTCTATACCAGTTTCAGCCCCAAAAGGCCCCACAGGGGTATGGGAGACAGGGAGAAGAAAGGGACACAAAAGTAGATCTGTTTTTTAAAGTGCTTGCCTTCAGATGGTGCCATGTGGTTGTAGCATATTTAGGAATAATATTAGTTTCCAGACTTTCACAAGGTCAAAGTACACAGGCCAGGACAGTTACAATTTCAAATGTCCATGCTAGTCTTGTAGTAAGAAACAGATTAAGTTTGCCAAATTTCAGTTCAAACAATAAATCACAATGACCATAAGAAATAATATAATGACTTATATTTATATTATATATATTATATATTATTGTGTTATATATGTTATTTTATATTATATAAAGACTCCAACTTTACAAGCAGCCAATTAGTTCACAAACAACAATAAAAACATTTTTAGTACACACAAAATATTAAAGGGTTTTTCCACTGTGGAATCCCTGAAATCAGTTGTTTTATTTTTAAACAGTTAGCTCAAATTGTATGACAATACCAGCTATACCATCCTTTCTGTATTGAAATAAAGATTAAAACTAAAGCCTGGGGAAAAAGAAAATAAGCATTTTCTACTTTTCATGTATGAGAGCTGTGTTGTACAATGAAATTGCCACTAGCCACATGCAGTTAAATTTAAATTAATGGAAATGAAATATAATATATAATTAAATACATAATTAAAAATTCAGTTTTTCAGCCACACTAGTCTTATTTCTGGTGCTCAATAGCCACATGCAGTTGGTGACAACTGTATGGGACAGTTCAGACATTAAGCATTCCTGTCCTCTCAGGAAGTTTTACCTGACAGTCTGTGTTAAAGAATTCACTCTACATTTGTTTTTCTGTGAGGACCAATTTACCTTGACAAAAAGCTAAAACCTTTCAGAATATTTTTATGATAGATAAATAGACCTGTCAAAACATTTTGAAACTTTATAAACAGATAGTATATACAGTTACCAGGTAAACTTGAATCTTCACATTCATCTTTTTAAAAAAATTCCTTCAAATTTATGAGCTTAGGAACATACTAAGTTTTTCTAAAAAGACATTATTTTCTTAATGTATAAACAGAAAAATTAAAGAATCCTGTTTTACTGAATAATTAGGCCTTCAATAATTCACATGAGTAATAGGTCATTTTGGGGTTTAACCCCTGCTTCCATTATTCCTGACCACCCGGTCAACTGACAGATGTCTCACTTTGGGTGTACACAACAGAACACCGGGTATCTGTTTCACATACATCTGTTCCCAAACAGCTTAGGCAGATTAATACTTAGAGTATACTCTGCTCTGCTAAGTCCCACATAATCACTAACTCTTCCTGTTTTAAAATTGATTTTCTCATTTTCACGTTCTTCCACATTATCTTTCATGTTGCTAAGTTTCTAGTATGTAAATTTCTACATAAGCTCAAGAAAACCATTTTGACTCTCCTATAACAATAAGAAACACATTCAAGACCTCATTTTGAAGTCCAGCTTTCTCAGATTTTTCTAGTCACTGCTCTAATTCAGCTGAGTTCAGAGTCGTGGTAGAAATACCCCTTTGGAAAAAAAAAAAAACATGAACTTGGTAACTTGAGGTAAGAAGTAAGTGAAGAGTAGAGTTCTAAATCATAATGAATATTTGAGATCTTAATTTTATTTTTAAATAAATAATATTTGAATGCTAATCAAACATATTATAAAATCTTTGCTCAGAAATCTGATAGCGAATACAGAAACATGAAACAGAATGAAGAATGAGCTACTCCTTTTGTCCATCATGACAAATCTGCTTACAACCAGCCTTGACAAACTCTTTTCTTCCAGAAAATATTTTCTTCCTTTCCAACAAGACCTGTGCCAAAGAGACTGCCCATCTCTCATCACTGTGCCCTGAAACCAAGGACCAAGAGCAAAGTGCTTTGGCTTCTTTTTCCTACGTGGTTCTCCTAATTAGAAATTCATCAGGACTGCGAAGCTCCTGCTGTAAAATACAACACCCCTCCACACACAACAGAGAGCTGGCCCCATTGACCATTCGAATTTTGCTATGATTTATTTAATTTGACAAAATGCCCTAACAACTAAGGTCTGTAGAAATAGATTTTTCTTTAAAATGAAACTTCACAGGTGGTCAGTGTTGATTGTACTTAGTGACAATATGATACAGACACTTCATTTTGTAACTCATAGTGTTAAATAACTTGCCCAAAGTCGGTTACACGCTTTGATATTTGCTGAAGACAAGATCTCAGGGACTTCGGTGTCCACTCCTGAAACTTTACCTACACCACAGATGGAAACAGACTATGGACAGCTGGAGGAGGGAAGCTAGAAAATACCCTGTAGTGCTTTTCTTACTTCAAGGTGTTATCCATTAGGAAATTATGAAGTTAATTTGATGAATCATAATCAGCATTTGTTTGTAATAGAAACAGAATGTCAGGGTAACTCTCACATGTTTTGTGGAACTTTTATCTTAATAAAATCACACATCAGCACAGAAATATATATAATGTCTGTCAATCCCTAAAGAACAGTCACTTCAGAGGACCAAGGAAGAGTGGAGGAGACATGTGTACCTAATGAGGGATAGCACTGTAGGCACTTGGCATCTCTGTCACAGAGATCCCTAAATAGGTCATTCTTTAATGTACAAAGGTATGAGCTTAATATTATCTAATCCTACCAATTACCTACTCTCTCCCCCCCCATAAGTTTTTCTTTATAGGAAATAGATTAAAATATTTTATTTATTCACACAGAATAGTAAGCAAATTTTGCTTTGGGGATACACAAAAATGTTTTTATCTTTTGCTTCAATCTAACATTTCAAATAAAAGTTTACCCTTGGTAAACATACGTTCCTAGAAGTTTGTCTTTGGTTGAGATGTAAAACAATGCCAGGTGATCAGTGATGCTTTTGAAAATATTGAACCCTGAAAATATCTGATCCAGGAACAGCAAAAGCTAAGGGTTAAATTATGAAATATGCAAATTAGTCCATGACATCTGACCACGTCTCCTCTGTAAACTTTATTCTCACTTTTTGGTACCTCACATCCAGTCCCTGGTACCATGTTGAGGGATGGCCGCACTGGGGCACTGCATTTGACCTGCTCTGCCTTGGCAGGTCTTATGATCAAGACTTGTCTAACCTTTTGCATTTGGCCTCAAAAAAATTCACCTGATCCCTCTCTCTTCAGGATTTTGCTCTCTCCTAGGTCACAGACAGCCAGTTTGACAATTACCTTTTATATCAACACAAATAAACTCATGTGTGATTCTACAAGTAAAATGGCCATAATCTGAGATTGTAACAGGAAGATAGCCAGGCACCACTGCAAGCAATAAAAAAGATATTTTCTGAATTGATAATGCCTTTTTGCACACACAGTTTTTATTATAATTGTAGCATCCTAATCTATCTATGCCCTGCTCCGTGCTTTCTGTTCTGCAGCCGAGCAAGACAGAACCTTCCCATCATGAACTTCACAATGGAGAAGTGGGCTGACATTAGCTACTACATTAAAAATTATAAAATAATGCAAAGTTGAAAAGACCTCCAAGGAGCTTAACATGTAATAAGAATAAACAAAGTTTTAGTCATTGTCTCAGGGTAGGAAATCCAATTATGCCTAAACATAAAACTTATAATGAATCTTTATTAATTTTAATAAATGTAAACATGTCATCAATTTTTTAAAAAAGCACAAATTTCCTGTAGCTAGAAGGGCAAGGAAAAGATACCATACACAGAGAAATTTTATTTGCAATTCTTTCTATTACAGAATGATAAAATATGAGAAAAGTATTGGGAAATACAGATGCAGAGATAGGCAGGAGCCAAGCATAGAAATCTTGTGCCACGTTTAGGGAGCATATCTCTCATCCCTTTCTCTATTTCAGAGGGTTTTAAACAGAAGTCATATTCCTTCTAGGCAAAGGGGAACCCAAGCAGATAGACTCAGGGTCTTTCATCCACTACTCCAATCAAGGAATTTCCATTATTAATCTCTTATACATTGGGGATCCATTTAAGAATTTTTTAAAGAGCTCTGATGCTTAAAATGGCAGGGGAAGGGAATACTGCTCTTGTCAGTAATGAGGGGTTGGTATTGTCAGTAATGAGGGGTTGTAGTCATCAAGTTACAATGCAATAGGCAAAACTAAAGTTTGTGAGACTAGTAAACCAGTAACAGATTCATTCAACAAGTATTAATTATTTATATTCCAGGCACTCATCAAGGTGCTGACAGTATACATATGTCCTGAACATCTTCCTTTTTCTCTACCTGCTCTGTGCCCTGGGAGGCCACACTGTATGAACTACGTCAAGTGATCCCCTTTCCCTCTGACTTACAGTTGGCTTTGGACTGTGGAATGGGCCAGAAAAGAGGGAACTTGGGTAATTTGGTACCTATCTCTCTCCCTGCAGGATTGGTTGAGGAAATCAGCCAAGGCAAGACAAAAGCCACAGCTACTGTCTAGTGACCTCCACATAGTCTCTCTGAATCCATCCTCAGGCACCTGCTCCTTTACTAAACCTTTTGGGTTTAAGATTGGCATCACCTGCCCATCTATTATTAGTCCCAAGAGTACTTCACTATCCCTACCTCCTACCTATGCCTTTATAAATACTACCTTTTAAAAACTCTTCTCAAGTTACCCTAGTATAAATGTGCCATTTGTTCCCTATTAGGACAATCAATAATATAATTAACAAAAATCCTTGCCATCTTGATTTGGTATGGAAGACATACAGTAAAAATTATATAGTATATAAGAAGATAAATGAGCCGGGCTCAGTGGCTCAGCCTGTAATCCCGCGCCTTGGGAGGCTGAGGTGAGTGGATTGCCTGAGCCCGTGGGTTCGAGACCTGCCTGGGCAACTTGGCAAGACCTCATCTCTACAATAAATCAAAAATCTAGCCGGGCATGGTAGCGCGCGCCTTAGTTCCAGCTACTTGGAAGGCTGAGGCGGAAGGATCGCCGGAGCCCAGCAGGTGGAGGCTGCGGTGGCCGGGAGCGGCCACTGCACTCCAGTCTGGGCGAGAGAGTGAGACTCCAACTCAAAAAAAAAAAAAAAAAAAAAAAGAAAAGAAGAAGAAGAAGATAAATGCCACTGAAGAATATAAGGCAGTAAAAGCCAGAAAGTGTAAAAAAAGAAAGGTGCCCAGAGAAAGCCTTTCTAAGAAGATAATGTTTGAGCACAGGCTCAAAGGAAGTGAAGAAGTAGGAGTCAAGTGAGAGATTGCAAAGGCCCAAGCTAGGGTGGTGATTGGCTGGACAGAAAAGGAAGGTAAATTTGAAAAATATTTAGCATTGGTGACTGTTTAGAAGTAGTGAGTGAGAGATAGTTAGGCTGGGGTTGCTTTCAGAATCTTGACTTTAGATAACATTCTAGATAGTTTCCTAATTACTCTTTCACATATTAAGCCAAAATATTTATTATTTATATATGTAATTTATGATCCATCCAACAAGAGCTACAAGGAATTCTAGTTATCATCCTAATTATTATCCCATAGCTTACATACACACACCAAAAAAAAAAAAAGGGGCTAAATATTCTGACAACGGATGCTGAATAATTAGTGGGTTCCATAACTGCAATTGGGAACACAAGTCCAAGAGTCATTCTAAGGGACAAGAAGAGTTGTTTTTCGTGTGGACTTACAAAATTTATGGCACTCCTGAAGGTAAATGATGGTAAATGAGAACAATAGTGGGTGACACTGCTCAGAGAGCGTGTGATGTGTAACAACAGATCAGCCCAGACTCCTTGAGAACACCAAAATCTGACAGGCAGACAGGATGAGGTCCCTATGGAAGACAGATAAACTAGGTCCTAGTGGTGTTACAGAAACCAAGAGAGCTGAGTCAAAGTCAAATGAAGAATTAATACAGAAAGGTAAGGGCTGAAATTTCCCAGTTGATTGGGCAATTAAAAGAAAGCTGCTAACCTTTGCCTGAGCTGTTTCAGCAGAGAGAAGGAACAAAGCTAGGCCTCAGATGGTTGAGGAATAATTAAGAGGCGAACTGATGGAGTCGGGGAGAGTAAACCAATTTTTTAATAACTATATCAGAGCAAGTAAGAAAAAAAGCAGGGTAACAGCTAGAGAGCAAAGCTTGCAGATCAAATCAGGGGATGGTTAGTATGGGAGAGTCTTGAACATCTCTCTATGCTTAAGCAAAAAAGCTGGGAAAGAACAAAAGCTGGAAACCTAAGAAAGAGAGTATAACAAATGACACAAATTCCTAGTTGAGGCGAAAGGGATAGGATAAGTTAATCTTGAAGAGAGATGACTACATCTATTATGTGGTCATGGGTGGAAGCAAATAAAGTGGAATGAAGGTGAAAGTCACTAAAATAGAAGAGGTCTAGAAACTAGAACATCTGAAACTTCAATAGTGACTATGATATGACCATCCCAATGTAAAGACTTGAGATAAAGACGAACACTGTGAACCAGAAAATGGAGTTTTAAATAAATATAAAGGAAAAGCTGGACAAAACTTTATACTTTCTCCGCCCTGGAGAACCCGACAGACAGTCTTGTTAGCCTTCTGCACCTGCAAGTGCCTGGCCTGACAACCAGCCTGGCACTCCCGTCCCACTCCTGTATCATCACCATCAAAAACACCTGCAGGCTAGGCCATTGAGCAGTCAGACATCACCGATGAGGATTACAGCTGAAGAAACTACACAGAGACCACATCACTGAATCCATCCATATGCCAGCGCACCATACCTAGTCAACATCCTAGGACCCATCTACAGAAAAAAGTCTCTTCCCATGAAAGCTACTCCATAAAATTGGCAAAGGTGGCTATTTCACTAAATGTGCAAATATCAATGTAGGGACAAAAGAAACATGAAAAGGCAAGGATATCTGACTCCCTCAAAAGAATATAATAGGTCTCCAGTAACAAACTCCAAAGAAAAGGACATTTACAAAATGCCTGGAAAAAAATTCAAAGAAATCATCTTAAAGCATACTCAGCAAGATACAAAAGAGCACAAACAATTCATGATCTGAATGACAAATTCAACAAGGATATCTCATTTTTTTAAAAACCATAACTCTGAAGAATACAATGAATAGAATAAAAAAATACAACTTAGAGCTTCAACAACAGACTAGATCAAGCAAAATTAAAAGTTTCTGAATTTGAAGACAGGTCTTTTGAAATAACCAGCTAGAGGGAAGGAAAAGAATAAACAAAGAATGAAGAAAGCCTGCAGGATTTATGAGACACCATTAAGTGAACAAAAACTTTGCATTAGAGGAATGACAGAGGGAGAGGAGATAAAGGCACAGAAAACCTATTTAATGATAATAGCTGAAAACATCCCAAGTATTGAAGGAGATATAATTATCCAGATTCAGGAAGCACGGAGATACCCAATGAGATTAAACCAAAAAAAAAAATCCACTCCAAGGCATGTTATAATCAAACTGTCAAGCTGAGAAATTACATATGTTGTTATGATCTTTAACTAGTATAGCCATTATGGAAAACAGTTCCTCAAAAAATTTTAAAAAAGAACATACGATTCAGCAATCCCATCACTGTGTATTTACTCAAAGGAAAAGTATGTTAAGAGCTTTCTGTACACCCATGTTTATTGGAGCACTATTCACAATAGCCAAGATATGGAATCAACCTCAGTGTCCAACAGTGGATGAACAGATAAAGAAAATGTAGTATATAAACACAATGGAATATTATTCAGCCATAAAAAAAGATTGTATCCCTGTAATTTACAGCAACATGGATAAACCTGGAGGACATCATGTTAAATAAAATAAGTGAGACACCAGAAATACGAAATACTGCATGAACTCACTCATGTGTGGAATCTTTTTCTTAAAAAGTTTATATCAGAGAAGCAGAGAGTAGAACAGTTACTGGGGGGAGAGGAGGATGGAGAGAGGTTGGTCAACAGTTACAAAATTACAACTATATAGGAGAAATAAATTCTAGTGCTCTACTGTACAGTGTGCACATTAAAATACAGCATATTATAAAATAGAAGAGAGGCTTTTGAATGCTATCATCCACAAGGAAATGAGAAACAGATGAGGTGATGAAGACACTAACTACCCTAATTGGATCATTATACAACATGGATAATTATCAAAACATCAAATTGTATCACATATATTTACAATGTGTTAATATAAAAATTGTTTTAAAAGTTACTAGACTAGCTGTTGGATCTGGTTAATAAAGAAGCATATGTATAAATACTATACCAGACGTTTAAAATGTTTTTCTACTTAAAAAAACAAAGAAAATGCTGCTGCTTTTTACCCTCTTGACCCACAGTCTCTTTTCACAAGTCCAACTTCTACAGGGAAGAGTGACACATCCATTACGCTAAGTCACCCTTGAACCCAATAAAAAAAGAACTACTATCACTATGGTTATACTAATTTACCTTGCTAACGAGTCCCAATTTTGGCAGTGATAGCCCTCATAAAATACATTAGTGTCTTTGCTTATTTCTCAAGATGGAAAACTAGAGAAAGATCACATGATATTATATTTCATCAGTGAAAACAATGAAGGCACTATGAGGTTTAAAAATGGAGTGGTTCTGAAAACATCTCATATGTATAGTCTAATAATGCCTAGTGGTATCTCCCACACACTCTCACTGTTTTCTGAGACTGCCAGTCATTGCTAACCAGGAATGGGCACGGTGTACCATGCTACATCCTATGATGTACAGTATGTGTCCTTAATGCAGTTCTCCATTTCATCCATCTTTGACCAATCACATCTAAGCTAATTCGACAAAAGGGAGTATTTCTCACATTTCAACATATTATCTCTTAATAATTCCTTCTCGTTTCTCACTGTTATTATTTTATCTAAAGAAACCATCTCTTGATTTCTTCTGTAAATACAAGTGCTGTACTTACTAAGGTGCTAGAAATTTCTGTGCCTCCAATTTTAGAGGCCCAAAGTTACTTGAATACCAGATGTTTTACAAAGAGTTTCACAAAGTGGGTTGAATATCAAGTGGTTTGAATATCAGATGTTTTTAAAAACGTTTGTTTTGTCTTTAACAAAAAGTAGTGCACTGATATGAAGAAAAAGAAAGTCAAAGGATTTTAGGGCAAAATTAAGCATAAAGAATCAGCACTTGTAACTTTTAGATTATGACAGTGCCAAGATGTCTTTTAAAATTCTACTACCAAGAATGCAAATTAATCCTATTTTTCCTCAGTCACCACTCAATATAAAACTGCATGTCATTGTTTGCTTTTTCATGTGCACGTATTGCAACGTTGACTTGTATGACCTCTCATTGTACAATATCTCATTTTAATTCTATAGTACTTCATCTTCATTGTAGGTTAAATTGTCTCTTAGGGCACAAATCTAAACTGTAATTATAAACATCTATATTCTGTAACTCAAACTGCCTGACAGACTTACAGAATAATTCTATAGCCATAGCCTTGGCTTTTAACATCAAATGTTCAAAAAGAAAACATCCGCTTGGTTTGGAAAACACCTGAACAACTTTTAATAAAGATCAAAGATAGTTTCCGTGAAGTAAGTGAGCATGGCACGTGCAGCACAGGCAGAATTCATAACCACAACCAGCGCTGGATTTGGGATTCATTGGTTTCATTTTGTTAGATTTTAGAACAAGAAACTTTAAGACAATGACTTTTCCATAATATAAATAGCACACTGTGTCTTGTCTTCAACAGAAGGCATTTTAAAATTTCATTAATTCGTCTTTAGTAAAAGAAGCTGTGTACCACACTCCAAGGTTTCCCCCAAGCCCTCTCCTCCAAAGTCCAGTAACTGTCATGCAGTTTCTCCTCCTCCTCCGTGTCATCTGCCTTTCACCACTCACATCTAAGCTAATTCAACAATAGAGATTAATACTTCTCACATTCATACCTGAAAATAAAACCGTGAAAGTCTATTTATAAGACTATAAATGTCTTATAAATAGATGCAAGATGGTCTGTATAAGCCTTGAACCGATTTGAAATATTTGTAAGCTTCAGCATGACAACACTCAGGTAGCTAAATGTTTAGGTCAATAAAAGACAAATGCAAGTAAGCCGCTTGATGTAACAAACCATGGCAAAACTGTGAGCCAATATCCTAGAGTTAATATTAAAAATAAAAAGTTTCTAGAATGAGCTTGAAGAGCCCTTGATTCTAGACAATGGCAAGAAGTGTGAGGGTTGGAAAACACCCAGAAAGATCCCGCTCTGGGGTTAAATTGTCAGACGTCTGTACACTGAGAGCTGGGTACAGAAGCCAAGCGTAGACTCATTCCTTGAAAGGCTTATTATACGTTCAGAGAAGCTGATGGATGGAAACTTCATACACTTGGAGGGGCGGAGAAGGTGCCTGCTCCTCGTTTGTGGATTACCTTCCACCCTGGGGCTCAATTTTTCTGCTGAGACGGAGAGCAGAGGCTGAGGGGGACGTTTGCCCGGGAAAGGCACCAGGGGCGGGAAGCCGGGCGGGAGGACCCTTGGGACTTGCTGGGGGCAGGAGGGAAGGGCGTGGGCTGGAAAGGGAGGGGCGGCGGCTTTGGGGCGCGGTAGCCCGCCCGGGGAAGGGAGGGGGAGGAGGCGAGGCGGAGGCGGAGGCGGAGGCGGAGAGGGAGGTGCGCGGCGGAGGCGAAGGCGCCGAGACCCGGGCACTCACCCGCCGGGCGCTCGGGCCGAATGGGCCGCCACCGCAGGGCCCGCTCGCTCAGCATCACGTCACAGCTGCCCCTCCCGATCTCGAAGATGCCCCGGAGCAGAATCCGCTCGGCGGCCGCTTCAGCCTGTGGCGGGGACGTTAAAGGCGCCGAGGGCACAGCGGCTGCCTCCGAGGGCGCCGCCTCCTC
>NW_007257527.1:333999-357603 GCF_000164805.1 Carlito syrichta | reverse complement strand
CGGGCGGGCGGAGCCGACCCTGACCTAATCCAGCACCCGGGCCACCGGCCGCGCGACTTCGCCATGCTCCGCAAAAAGACCCGGGTCCAGGAGGAGGCGTGAATGGCTCCGAGGCTGTTCGGTAGGAGTTCGGGCATTGCATCACCCCCAGCCAGTCGTGTGGGCCAGCGCTCCTCAAACTTGAACTTGCACGCGCATGCCCTGGGCGTCTTGTTACAGTGCAGATTCTTATTGGACAGGTGTAGGATTGGGCCCCAAATACTGCACTTTTAAAAAAAATTGTCTTTTGTTGTTGCTCTTTTTTAATCGAAGGTCCCTTACTGGTCTTGCTTCCATGACTGGCCATGACCAAGGAAAAAGGGAGAGGAACCAGCCGGCATGGGGGGGTCATCTTCACAACATTCCATTTGTACACAGAACTAAACCGACAAGCACCGAGTCACTATGTGGTTAGAAGTTGGCAGCATGGGGAGAGGAACAGGTGGGGAGTGAGGGTGATACTACACTTCTTTGAAGTGACTAGGTGCTGCCACTGGCTCCAGAACACACTTTGTATCACAAGGCCGGAAGCCTGTTTTTCTGCCTCCTTTCAAATGGTGGGTTCCCCCGGATAGCCAAGGTGGTGCTTGACAACCACGTTTGCAAGCCTTGAGAGTTGATCTTGAGGCAGCAGGATCAAGCGCGAGCTCATCTCCCAAAACATCCCTGAAGCCAGAGGGATGCCCCTGGCTTGCATACACAATTCTGCATCTTACAGCTTCAGCATTAAAGGTAAATGCCTCATGTCATAATTAGGATCCCACCTTCCCCAGGACATCCCTCTGCAGTCTTGTCTTGCCTGGTTCTTGCACTCCCTTGAGAGACTGCAAACTTCAGGGCTTGTTCTCCACAGGCTACTGCTGTAGTGTTACCTAGAAAAGAAGGAGAGCCTGGGGTTTTACCCTCGTTTTTCCTGATGGCTGGGTTTCCTAAAATGAGCTACTTATCAATTTGGGAAGCACAAAAAGCCTGGAGGCCAGTGATTCTTGCAGGCTAGTGGGTGCACATTAACTTACCTGGGGAGCTTTTTACAAACCCAGCTGCCCTGACCACACCTGAAGACAATTAAGTTGGAATCTCTCTGGGGGTGGGACCCAGACTTCTGGAATGTTTAAAAAGTTCCTCAGGTAATGCCAATGTCCAGCCAAAGCTGAGAATCACTGCTCTGAGCAGGGAAATAGAACAGGTATGGAGAAAGCAAGTTCCTAGGAAGAGAGCAGAGCAGGAGTACAACATGGTAACCTCCAATCTGAGAGGACTTGAGCATAAGGTTTATTCCAAAGAAGTCACCCAGAGGTCCAGCAGGGAAAGACACTGGCTTATTATACTTACAGGAGGCACTGATGGCAGCAGGCCAGTGAAGAATCCCCACCTCCTCTGGGCAATATAGTAAACAGTTTTATAATCAAAGCAATCAAACCACTCATTCAAATTCCTATACAGGGTATTTACAATTACATTGATTAAACCTGTCAGCTGACTACATTGTTCTCAGCTTTGCTGGGTCACCTGCATCCCAGGACTGCTACCTGGAATATGCATACCCTTCAGAGACCCACCTTAGCCAAAGGCTGCTCTCTGAGGGAAGGGGCAGGAAGCAGTCAGGTATGGTGGAAACAGTCTATGTCCAAATAATACCTTACAAGGAGGTAAAGCAAAAGCCTTTTAAAAGGTCATTATTATCGTGAGAAAGAGTTAGGAGTTGGGGGAATTAAAGAAGATATCAAATTCACAGAGCTGTAGATTAGTTCTAGCTTGCTAGTGCCTAAACGCTTCCATCAGGTGGGCAGCTACTTCTCAGTCTGTCCTCACCTCTGCCCATACTGCAGAGTCAACAGAAGACCTACCTGTAGCAGGAGTTTCCTAAGGTTCTCTGCTCAGTCTTTTTGTAGACCTAGCCAGATCCCTATCAAACACAGAGCGCCAGCATGCCAGTAAAACCAGGACTCTCACTGTTTAATGTTCTGACAACAAGCACCCGAAGCATTTGGGGAAAGCAAGGATGAACTTCCCTCTGATAGGACTGCAGGGAGCTGGTTCTTGGAGCAGAAATGCAGCTGCTTCTCAATCCCATGCAGGCTTCAGGTGGCTCCACACAGCAGTCATTAGCAAGAAAAAGATGATGCCCTTCCCAGAATAAGTTGCTGTTCTGGAGTCAGCAGCTTGTTTGCATTCACAGCTGTCAGGCAGTCAACAGAATTAGAGCTCACTGGCATTTTAAAAGCTCACTGAGAGCCAGGGCAAACAGGCCAAGGCAATGGATACTTCTTAAGACCTTTGCAAAGGAGCAAGTTGCCATTTTTTCAAGCTTCCATCGGGCCAGGTAGTCAGGAACACTGACTGAATTGTCTTGAAGACAGAAGTAATAAGGGCTATGTTTCATTCTTTCTATTTGATAAGCCACCATCTTCCAAGGCTCTGTCCTCAGGACCTGTCCATACACACTCGACACATAGTCTCATGCTTTACATACTTTCCAGGGTTCCACACACATATGATGTCATCAGCCCCAGTCTCTCTCCTGATCTTAGATATAATGTCCAACTGTCTACCTGATATCTCTACTTGGCTGTCCAATAAGTCTCTGAGACATATCTTAAAGCAAACTCATGATCTTCCATCACATATCCGTTTCTCTGTGTCATAAAAATCTTTGATATCATCCTTGTCTCCTTTGTCCTATACCTCACATCCAACCCACCAGCAAATTCTGTCCATCCCATCTACAGAATACACTCCTTCCAACCTGCTGTCATCCTAGTCTGTGCCTCTGTCCTCTTGGCTGGATAACCTCAAGGTCCTTGCCCTTCCAGCCCATCTCTCTGCTTTCCCTTTTGGCTGCACTGGCATCTTCAGCCTATGGGTGGATTCTGTATTACTTCTTTAAAAAGTAACAAGAGGGTCAGGGGCACTGGCTCAAGTCTGTAATCCAACACTTTGGGAGGCTGAGGTGAGAGGATTGCCTGAGCCCATGGGTTAGTGACCAGCCTGGGCGGCACAGTGAGACCTTGACGCTACAATAAATCAAAAAATTAGCACATCTGTAGTTCTGGCTACTTGGAAGGCTGAGACAGAAGGATCACCGGAGCCCAGCAGGTCCACACTGGCGTGGCTGTGAACATGCCACAGCACTTTAGACTGGGCAATGGAATGAGACTCCAACTCAAAAAAATAAAATAAAAAAGCATTTTTTTTTTCACAACCTTCCAATGACTTCCTCACCTTTTCCCCTCCTTCACTCACACAAGCCTTCTTGCTGCTCCTTAAACACACTAAGAATGGTCTCTTCTCAGGGCATTTGCCCTTGCTGTTTCCTCTGGCTGGAGTGCTTTACCCTCAGCCAATCAGATGGCTCATGCCTTCACTGTGCTCACATTTCTACTTAAAGGCCACCTCCCCAAAGAGGCCATTCCTGAGTGGAATAGCAGGGGCCATAATTCACCATCCTGTAACCATGTATATTAGTCTCCTACAGTTGCTGTAATCAATTACTACAATCTTACTGACTTAAAACAAATGTATTGTCTTACATTGCTGGAGGTTAGCAATCCAAAATCAGTTTTACTGGACTAAAATTGAGTTCTCAGTGTTACAGCCTGACTAGGTTCCTATGTCCACTGCCCAGAAAAAACAAAACTGATATAGTCATTTCAACAAAGAGATTAATATAGCAAAGCAGCCGAGCAAGAAGGGCAGCAGGAAAAATTACTCAAATCTGCCTCTCCAAAAATTCAGAGGATAGAATTTTTTAAGGGAATTTGGCAGGCAGAGTGATAGTAGCTCTTGATTGCTTGATAATGTTATGAGAGATTGTCAAGGACCCATAGAGGACTTCCTGGTGTTCTGGGCCTAGGTGGGGGTTCAGGTCTGCCAGAGTACAAAGTCTGGAAAAGATCTCGAATACCATGCTTAGGTTTTACAATAGGTACTATCTATAAAGCAAGTTCCATGACCATCAGGTGCTAACTCTCCTGCCCCAAGTAGCCTAGGAGGAAAGTGGAAGGTGGGAGGTGGGGGTCTTGGAGATTTAAGTTGCTTTGGTCCTTCAACCACAGCCTTTGTCCTCAAGCAGTCTCAGGTCCATTGTCTGAGAGGAAATATGTTGATCAGTTTTGCAGGGCAGTTTCCCCCCTACCCAGTGTCAGGACATGAAGGTATAAATTGCCCTCTATTGAGGTAAAAGCAAATTTAAAAACAGCAGATGTGTTGATTTCTAACCATAACTGCAGGTTTTCAGGGCCTGGTCTCTTCTCCAGCTTTTTACCCCGTGGCCCAGTATTAATTTTCTGTGTTTGTGTATTTGTGTATTTATTTATTTAGAGTCAGAGTCTTGCTCTGTCACCCAGGATGGAGTGCAGTGCCACAATGCTGGGTTTAGTTAATTCTTCCACCACAGCTTTCCAAGTGACTGGAACTACAGGCACGTGCCACCACGCCTAGCTTTTTTTTTTTTTTTTAATTATAGAGATGAGGTTTTGCCATGTTGCCCAGGCTCAGGCAATCTTGCCTCCACTCAGGCAATCCTGCCTCCGCTGCATCCCAAAGTGCTGGGATTATGGGCATGAGACACTGCACCCATCTCCAGTTTTAATTGCATGAAGGCAGTTTCGTCAGCAAGCCTCATTCTTCCTCTAGGCTCTAGAGGAGGATCTATTTTCTTGCCTTTTCCAGCTTCCAGAAGTCACCTGTATTTCTTGGCTTGTGGCCTCTACTTCCATCTTCAAAGCCAGCAATGCAACATCTGCTCTTCTCTTTGCTTCTGCCCTTACATATTCTTTCTTTGTCTGACTTTGCCCTTTGTCCTTCCCTCCTATTAGGACCCTTGTGATTACATTGAGCCTGCCCAGATACTTCTTATGACATTTGCAAAGTCTCTTTTGCTATTTAAGGACATATTCACAAGTTCTGAGGATTAAAATATGTATCTTCAAGTTACCTTCCTCTCTCTACCTTATCCTGCCTCCTTTTTATTTTAAGCACTTATTATTTCCTCTTATCATATATGTACTTTGTTTATTGTCTAGCTTCTCCATTGAATGAATTTGTGTACTTAGTACCAAAATATAGAGAAGATATCAGTAAATGTTAAGTAGTGCTATTGTTAGAATATAAACTCCTTGATGGCACATAATTTATCTTATTCACCATTGAATTCCCAGTATATAACACAATCCCTACTACATAGTAAGTACTCAATTAATATCTGAAAAAATGAATGAACTCCTTCAACATTTATCTGTAATAATGAGAAATAGTTTGAATACCTGTCGCTTCCAAATATCATGTTAAAATGTGATCCCCAGAGTTAGAGGTGTAGCCTAGTGGGACTAGTTTGGGTCATGGAGGCAGACCTCTCATAAATGATATAGTGCCATGACTGTGGTAATGACTGAGTTCTCACTCTTTATGGTTATTTAAAAAGAGGCTGGCCAATCCCTTCTCTCTCTTACTTCCACTTTCGCTGTGTGACACACTGACTGCCCTTGCCTTCTGTCATGAGTAAAATCTTCCTGAGACCTCACCAGAAGCTCAGCAGATGCTGGCACCATCTAGAACTGTGATCCTCTTTTCTTTATAAACCTATTTTCTTTATAAATTCCCCCACCTTGAATATTTCTTTATAGCAATGCAAAAAAAAAAAAAAACATAATGATTCCCAGGTACCCATTTTTCTTCCCTCCTTTGGCTGAAATGTGGGTATTTGTCTCCAGAGCATTAAAGAGTAAGAGTCCTAGCTTAACAGTCACATAGTTGCTTTGTTTGTGAGGAATTTGACTAGGTCTAGAAACACAGTCTCCATCCCAGTTCGTAGAAATCCAAGTTTGAGAAGAAGATCGTGGAAAACACTCTCCTAACGTTAACATTATTTTTAGGATGCTCTGGAAACAAATGTGAAAGCTTCCAGGAGAAGTGATGCAAAGCCAGGGATGTGGGTTGATGGGCAGCCTCCTGAAGTCTGGGCCATCTTCAGAATGCCACAGATGGAGGTAGATGCATCCATAGCCAGCAGAAACATTCAGGCCCACTGCAATGGGGTCAAGGGAAAAGGAGGTCTAATTCCAGGCATGACTATCTGCTGTGGGTCTGAATTTTGGCCAGTGGAAAATTCTATGTCACTCCCTTTGATCTCCCAAAGTATCGACTGGCTTTAGGGTTTGGAACATATGAGTGCTTGCATTATAATACTACCATCACCATTGGTGTTTTTCAAACTCCAGTTTATAGAATATTTTTTACTAAGGACTTATCACTGCAGATGGAATAAAATTCAAACTCCTATCATGACCTATGAGAACCATGTGATCCAATACCTGCCTACTTGTTCAAACCCTATCTTCTATTATTTTCCTTTTATTCCTACTATACTTGTATCCCACTGAAACTGGTCCAACTTCCCCATAGAATTAATGATTACAGTTTTTTGAATAAACATAGATATTGACCCTGCTGGTTTTAAAGCTTGAAACTTATATTTGTCTTATCTGAGTTCCTTTCTCAGGAAACCAACCCTGGGCCTATATATGAAGTATATCAAAGTATATCAAAACACTGAAACTCGTCAGATCACCACATCCAGACAATAAGTTGCCAGACTCCTTCCTAATTCCAGTTTGCTACATTCCTGCCCAACTATATAAACTCCTGACTTCAGTTGGATGGATTTGAGACTAAATCTCTCATTCTTCTTGGCTGATATCACCCAAATAAAAAAACTTTCCCTTGTTGTCCAGTGATTGGCTTTCTGTGCAATGAGCAACAGGACCTTGACCAAACCCTTGGCATTTCAGTAACTACCACATTGATCTTCTTTCTGTTTTTCATGTATGCTAAGTTTTTTTTTTTTTTTTTTTTTAATCATTCAGAACCTCTGCTGTTGCTGTTGACTCTACCTGGAACACTTTTCATCATGGCATAGCTTTATATGGTGTCCAGGTCAATTTCATATCACCTTCTCAGAAGACCTTCCCTGTCCAGCCAATTAAAAGTTGACCCCACTCAATGCTATTTTCCTCATTGTTCTTTACATATGTAAAAGTATGTAATTAATTTATATGTTCACTTATTTCTTACTGTCTCTTGTCTCTCCCATCAGATTGGTACCTCAACAAGAGCCATGACTGAGTCTAGAAATATAGACTTATTTATAGCTTTATCTCTTGTGCCTGAAACAGTGCTTTTAACATAATAGGTACTCTTAAATGTGTTGAATGAATAAATAAGTAAATTAATTTTTTCAGGTTTTTTGTATTAATTTCTGATATTATTTACTGTATTGTATCTCATGAGTGAGAATAAAATATTTATATTTATTTATTTAGGCCACATTTTTTTCTCCACATAAACATATATTTTGAGTGAAGTAAATTTTAATTGTGTTCACCTCTCAGTCAGTTTGAATGCTAAATGGGCACAGTGTCCAAATGTCAAAGGGACTGCTTCCCATTCATGCTGAGTGGAGATTTTTTCAGAATATTCCTGTTATTCTGGCTCCTTCTGCCTAAAAAGTAGAGGACCATATGTCCCTACAACAATTACAGAAAAAAAGAACAAATCCTAGAATTCCACCAAATCAGAATATCACATTTTCGGCATGTGCCAGTTTTTTGAATTCAGATTGAAACTCTGTTTAAAATGAATTGCTCAGCTATATTCTAGGACACATCTCACCCAATATGATCTCTAGCATCTCAATCAGCAGTAATAAGAGGTAACACAGGAAAGAAGAGTAGGTCCCTTTTTTCCTTAAGCTTTTAAAACCCCCTTTTAGCTAGGTTCTGACATTGGAGCAAAATATTTGAAATGTACTTCCACTAAATAGAGAGCTCAAAACATTCGCACAGTAACTGCTAGCAATGTTGTATTACAGAATCTTGAATTAGAGGTATACCCAGGCACACATATAAAATAGGCAGTTTAAATCAGAAATCTATCCTCATTTTCCACACTATATGTATATACAGCTTCCATTATAACTGTGAAAAAGGCATTGATTGTACTAAGAAGACAACCTCCCTTCTTGCTGTTGAAAATAGCTTGCTGTTTTCAGCTTCTCACAGACATTAGAATTTGGTACTGACTTGCTGCCTATGACTTTTGCTTCACCATCTGTCACCATTTGGGGGCATATCAGTGCCCGGGTCAACAACCTATACAACTAACAGTGGTTTTAAAATAAAATTTTATTTCTCACATCAAAAGAGGTCCAAAGTCAAGCAGTTCCTGAGTTGATGTCATTAAGAAATCAAAGGCTTTACAACTTTCTACTTATCTAGTCTCAGGTAGCAACAAGAATTCTAATGGTGGCTCCCAGATGACTGCGAGGGTGCTAAGCATCTTATCAACTCCCCAGAGTGTCCAAAAGCAAGAATGAAAGGGGCAAGGGAACCTTTTGCTTGAACATTTCCTCTCCTCCTCCTCCTCCTCCTCCTCCTCTTCCTCCTCTTCTTCCTCATCCTCTTCCTCCCCTTTCTCCTCTTCCTTCTCTACCTTTGCTTTCTTCTTCTTCTTCTTCATCTTTCTCCTTCTTTTCTGATCAGGAAAGAAAATGTTTTCCAAAATTCCACTCAGAAGATTCCCTTTCAGGTCCCACTGATTAGAATTGGGTAACATGCCTGTGCTCTTGCTTCCATAGAGACTGGGAAAGGTATTTTCAGCTTCTAGGTGAGAGGTGAGACCACTGACATGGAAGAAGAAATTGGAGTGAGGCAACTAACAGTGCCCTATCTTCTCTTCTCCTCCAGGCTGTATAATTTATCTACAAATGAATAACAAAAATCTCCAAATTTATTGACTTAAAGCACCAATGATGTACTATTTCTTATGATTTTGTGAGTTGACTGAACTCAGCTGGATAGTTCATCTCCATGGGATCTCAACTGAATGCACCTGCATTTAGCTGGAAGCTTACCTGGGGCTGAAATAGGCAAGATGGCTTCATTTATATGTCTGACATCTGAGCTGGGGTGGCTGGATGAAGACTGAGTTTTAAGAAAGCAAAAGTGGAAGCTGCAGGCCTCTCAAGGTATTGGCCTGGAACTGGAGTAGCATCACTTTTTCCTCTTGATATTAGTCAAGTCAAGTCACAAGGGAAAGAGAAATAAAGCCCACCACTGGATGAGCTGTAAAGCAGTCAAATTAAAAAGGGGCATTTATGTGGGGGCAGAAGGAATTGTTGATAATCATTTTACAGGCATGCTAACACAATGCACACTTTGGGTGTGGTTAGCAGTGCTTAATATCCCTCCCACATGCAAAATGCACTCATTTACTTTCAATACTCCCCAAGTTTCATTCAATTATGGTATCAGGTACAAAGTCCAGTATCTCATGGACCTGGTTCTTTGAGTGTGCTTCTCTTATTCTTGGAAACTGTGACCTAAAAACATAAGTTATCTTGCCACACACATCCTACATAACCTCTCCTTGATGAAAAAGGAGAGGATAACCATCATAGATGTTTCATTGGTCCACAGCAATTCTGAAATTCAGGAAGGCATGGGTTGCCAATTACTCAGACCCTAAGATAAAGAATGTTCTTTATCTCACATCCAGTTTTGTTTCCTGGGATTAATTCCCTAATTCATCATTCTCAGCAGCACTTGACTCCAGCCTCTGGGTTTTTAGTTCTTCCTTCTCTATCGTTCTTCTTTTTAGCAAGACGTGGCCCGTGATTACAGTTGAGTAGCTTTTTCATCTTTCTATCTATAAAATGCTGAAGGTCCAGAAGCTTCTAATTTTAACTTTTTTCTCTCTTTTACTCCAAATGGACATACCTCCTTTAGAAACTCTGTGAACTTTCTTTATGTAATTCCCTTATACTAGAGAAATATCATGTACATACGTGATATTGTGATACAATAAAATATGCGTTTTGTTTTTCTTTCCTGGCTTCTAGCTAAAGCTCCTAAAACCTTGTAATTTACTAAGTAACAAGAGCAAAAGGTGTATCTATTTGCTATAATATTTGACTTTTGTCCTCAGCTCCTGAAACAGCTCAGAGATGAAGGTGAAAGGAGCATATTTTGTTATTCACAATAGTCCCCTTTCAACCACACCTGAGTTTCTGTTAATGAGGTGGCTCTTGAAAAGCTCTAAAAATGAGGGCTGGTTGCCAAGAAAACTAACTGTGTAATTAGAAAGTTGGAACTTTTAACTTCACCCCTAACTTCCAGGAAAGAAAGGGGCTGGAGGTTAAAATAATCACCAATAGTCAATGATTATAGTCAATCATACCTACATAATAAAGATTCATAAAAAACATAAAGGAAGGGATTTGGAGAGCTTCTGGGTTGGCGAACACATGAAGGTGCTGGGAGAAGGGTACCAGAAGAACTTGTGGAAACTCTCTGCCCTTCCCCCATATCTTGCCTTAAAATGGGTTCCCAACCCCTTGTGGCCTTTTAGAAACCATTTGGCTGTTCCTGAGTTGTATTCTTTATAATAAATTGGTAAACATAAGTAAATATTTCCCTGTGTTTTGTGAGGAATCCTAGTTAATAATCAAACTGAGGAGGGGGTTTCCTCCCATTTAAGCTGGTCAGTCAGACGTATACAGAGTCCAGATTTGTGATTAATATCTGAAGTGGGGAGCAGTCTTGTGGGACTGATCCCTTAAACTAATCCCTTAAACTGTGAGTCTGTGCTGACTCTGGGTAGTTAGTATCAGAATTGAGTTAAATTATAGGTTGATATAGAGAAAACTCCTGCACATTTGATGGTGAGAAGTGTTGCATGAGAGAACAGAAGAAAAAACAGGGACAGTTTTTTTCTTTTTAATATAATATATATGCTACATAATACATATGTATATAAAATAAATCATACAAAAGCCGTTTCCACAAATCTTTTTGAGACTGGCCCTTCTCTACTTTGGGTCCAAGTCATGTTATTGTGATATATGTTTCCAGTATTTTTAAAAGCACTTTTGTTCAGGTGAGCTGTGTCTTCTAGCCACACCCTTGATTGGGGCTTGACCTGAGGACATGTTTAACTGAAAGCACTTTACCTTTCATCTTCATTTTGAAGCCTTTTCTTGCTTTTAGGATATTTTTCCAACCAACAAGTTTGTCCTGGACCCTCTATATTTCTTGCTTGTTCATCTTTCTCTTGGAAACCCCTGTTTTATGTGGCTAAAAGAAGCCAATTCACACTTATAATATTCTGCCATAATCTTTTTATCTAGATCCACAAGTTCATTAGGCATTTTTTTCTGTCTTCCAAGTTACTGCAAAATTGTTTGGGGCCATCCTGACCCATTTACCAGATAGAGTCACTCTCTGCTTTCCTGAGCCCCATCACGTATCACTTCAACTTCTCTTTTTCCAGAACCTTTCCTCTTTTGTCTAAATGCCTTAAAATGGGTTCCCAACCCCTTGTGGCCTTTTAGAAACCAGTCACACAGCAGGAGGTGAGTGATGGGCAAGCAAGTGAAGCTTCATCTGTATTTACAGTCCTCATCACTCATTACTGCTGATCTGAGGCAGAGCTGAGGTGGTACTGTTAGCTCCGGGGAGTAGCTGCAAATACAAATTAACATTAGCAGCAAGGTTAAACTACACATCTATTCCCCACGTCCCATGAAAAAAATTGTCTCCACGAAACCAGTCCCTGATGCCAAAAAAGTTGGAACCACCACCTTAAAACACTGCCACTGTCTGCTGTTCCCATTCTTAAGTGTGTACCACAGAGAAAATGCTATTGAAGTAAACAGATTGGGGCTACTAAAAACTATTACAATATTATGGTCTCTGAACTTTGCTTTGACCCTGTCTTGCATGATAGTATTGATAGAGTTTCTCTTCTTACCCCCAGATAAACTATTCTAAACTCAGTGTTCTCCTTCAACCCTCTCACATTTAGAGAGTCAGCATGACTCTACCTTCGCATTAAAGAACTTGGTAAGAATAAACTTGTACTTCTTCCCTTACCCTTGTCCCCAAAATTCTCTTTTCCTACCCAGACTGCTGTTTCTATATTTCTCCTGTCCAATGTGATTCTTTGCCTATGTTCTAGATATTCTGCCCTCTACCCAACACCTTCCTTGGTCAATCATACTCACATCGTATTGTTTCATCTGAACTATATTCAGAGTTTTCTCCATATGTGTGAATAAAGTGACCAAGCAACAACCAATCCACATCTTCTCTTGTATCGGACAATTTTCCTTGTGTATGGCAGAAAACCCAACTCAAAAAAATAATAATAGTGAATTAGAAAGGTAGGGATGGTTTATGGAGAAACTTGATCCAACAACTCAAACAGTGTAATACAAGAAACAGTTCCCCTCCTTTTCTCACCCTGCCTTCTATAATGTGAACATCATCCTCTGCTCCCTCTACCCCACTCAAATTCTCTCCTCCAAGCAGCCAAATGACTGCCACATTCCAGACCTTTAATGCACACACAATCAGAAAAGTACATGTCTCTCTTGATATTTCCCACATAAAAAGGGAAATTTCTCTTTTCTTGTAAAGTCTTCTTGCATAACATTTTGCCTTAATAAGTTAACACATGTATCATTCAGCAGAGGTAGTTGTGATGTAATTTTTTAAAAAAAATCCATGACTTAAAACAATTAAGGTTTATTTCTTACTCATGTTCATGAGTAAGGGCAGGCAGGAAACCAAAAAGAGAGCAAGCTTATGCAGTAAAACTACCAAATATCCAAAAACAGACAAACCAAAAAAAGATTAAAAATAAGATTTAATCCCAGACCTACATAAAACAAAACTTATAATGCAATGAATACCTTCAGAGGAAATAAACAATAACTTGTATTTAGAGCAATCAAAACAATGAGATTGATCAGATATAGAGCCCCATATAACTAAGTTGGAGTCGTAGCCTCTGGGTTTAACTCATAAGAAGAGTACTGGCTCAAGGCCCTATATAACCCAAAAGTAGACATAGAGCTTTAGAAGTCATAGCACTTCATGGCTTAAATTCATTTGGACTACAATCATTAAAAAAAAAAAAAGATTATGTACTTTTACATGAAAAATCGTGTGTTATTTATTAGTATACATGCTGCCCCACAAATCAAATGAATGTGACTTTTTTCATATGAAGAATAAATATAGTTGATATTGATAATTTTTATGAATGCAAGGATAAATTATTTTTTTTAATTACCCATAGTTTATTGACTGGGCCCATTCACACTTCATTAAATTTAGATATCAATTTAAGTTTATTCTCATAAATAGAAAATATTACAACTTTTATATAATTCAGATGCTTATTAAATAGCTTTTTTGTCAACTTGTTCAAATATCAAAGTGAAATATATTGATAGTTATATATTGTCATTTAAAAGTTTATGGTGACACTTTCAGAATTTAAGTGAATTCTCCTATATTTATGTGCATTTAGCATCAATTAATTCTAGATGTTAATATATATAATATTGGTTTCCTGGGGATGCCATAACAAATCACTGTAAATTTAGCAGCTTAAAGCAAGAGAAATGTATCAGATAACAGTTCTGGAGACCAGAAGTTCAAAATCAAGGTATCCACAGGTTTAACTACTTCAGGATTCAGAGGGAGAATCTGAGGATTCCTGTCTCTCTCCAGCTTCTTATGGTTGCCAGAAATCCTTAGGTCTTTTGTCTTGCAGACACATCACTCCAATCTCTACCTTTGTCTTCACATGCCCTTCTCCCTGTATGCCTTGGGTCTAGATGTTCTGTCCTCTTCTTATAAGGTCATTAGTGATTGGATTTAGGGCCCATCCTAGTTCAGCATGAACTCATCTTGATTTACATCTTACACCATAATTAAATCTGGAAAGATGTTATTCCAAATAAGGTCACATTCTGAGGTTCTGGGTGGACATAAATTGAGACTGAGGAAGGGAGCAAGAGGAGGATATAATACTCAACCAAGTACAGCATACACACACACACACACACCTCCATACATGTATGTATGGGGGTGTGTGTTTTTCTCTGACAATGTATCTTAAGATAATGCATTATTAGTTAGTTAGGCAAAAATGAAACCTTGGAAAGTAAAGATCTCTTTGCTTAACATTTTTAATATGCCAATCACAATCAAGAAAACAATTAAAATAGAGTTTCTTTCCCAAAATTATCATGTTGATATTTTAAAATATCTAAACAAGTAGCCTTACCTCTATTAACTAAAATTATTTTAGTAAATAAATACTATATTATAATATATATTAATATTTAGATTTAGCTATAATTTGTATTATATGCATTTGTTACTATTTTTTATTTATTGTTTACTGAATATTTAGTCATTAGCTGGAATAGAGATTATTCAGTTGCTAATAATAACAAGTGATGCTATCTCAACTTTTTTTTGAGTTGGAGTGGCATGATCATGGCCACTTCAGTCTTGACCTGCTGGGCTCAGGCAATCCTTCCACCTCTGCCTTCCAAATAGCTAGGACTACAGGCAAGCGCCACCATGCCTGGCTAATTTTTTTATTTATTATAGAGCTGAGGTCTCGCCAAGTTGCCCAGGTTGGTCTAGAACTCAGGCAATCCTCTCACCTCAGCTTCCCAAGGTGCTGGGGTTATAGGCATGAGCCACCGCACCAGACCTATCTCAACTTTTTAGAATACTCTATTATCCTCTTTATTCTTTGATGTGAAAATTACTTAGTCAAGTACCTACAACCTACCACAGATTACATAATTTCCTGCTATGGGTAGACAAGCATTACACCAGTGACAAGGTGTATTAGTGACACCAGTGATACCAGTGGTAAGGAATTAACTATTCTCTTAAGCATTATAATATGTCTTTATTGATGTCACCAAAAGCGGTGGTAATCTCTTTACTGATATGGTTGAGAGAGAATACTAAATAAATAATATTGATGTACTTAGTTTATACATTGAACTTTTTAAGTAGAAATTATGAACTAGGGTAATTTTATATAACATAAAAAATAGAACAATTGCTAGAATAATGATGAACAGAAAAAAGGTAGCAGGCATTCCAGAGATTTCTTAATGAAAGTAAAAAAAATGCATGGTCTAGAAAAAGACTATAGTATTTTAATTTTCCTTTTATTCCAATTCCAGATCAAATTTAACCAATTTATATCCATAAGTAGAAAAAATGACTGATAACTCATGATTACTGATCCTCAAAAACCGAGGGAGGAGTTTGTTGTCATGTAATATAGGAAATTAGTTTCAATTGTTCTTTTTCTATAGAATGATGTTTATAACATTCACTGGGCTGAGAATAATTTGTGGCCCTCTCCATTTTCAAATGACTTGATTTATAGCAACAGTCTTTAGCATCAGATTAGTGTTGCTGGATTCCCTTGGAAAGTTAATATTTATTGAGGATGTTCTAAGTCTTCTAAGCAGCAGAGAAACAGCAACAAACAAAAGAGACAAGGTTCCTGTTCTTGTGAAGCACAAATTCGACTAGGGGAGATAATTAGTTTAAAAATAAACTAAACAAACAAATACGCAAGATAAAATCTGACAGATAAATACTCTGGAAAAATGGAATTTTGGTGGGATTGAAAATGGTTGCTATTTTAGCTGGGACTCAGGAGAGGCTCCTTTGAGGAAATGACATGGAAACAAGAACCTGAATGAAGAAAGGAAGCCAAGAATTCAAATATCTAGTACCCTAGCTTCCTGCAGCTTCCCCAGCTGTAAAATAAGACACAAGACTGCTTTGCTGTATAAGTATATGAAAGGCATTTAGCTCTGGCCTAGCAAGTATGTGAAGCTATCTTTCTGGTAGGCTGTCCCTAAACATGAAGCCTGAAATAGGGTTAGGTTTTGATCTTGTTAACAGCAAAGTAAGTCACCAAGTTACCTCATCTATGCCAGATTAAAGTTATTTCTTATCTTTCCATGTCATTTAACAATCAGATCTGTCTCTTTGGATTGGGGACCTGCAAAGATGGCTATTGCCACAATCCATCTACCTCTAAATCAGCAAATAACACAATAAGGCTTAGATGGCCAAATCCACATCTAATGTATCTGAAGATTTAGTCCAGGATTAACATAATAGTCTGCATTTTAAGGCATTTTAAAATTAACAATTTAACCAGAAGTCCCCAGAGACTGTGGCCTTGTCTTGTCAATGCCACTAGTTTGGCTGCACAGTTAATTCCATCAGAGCCATTGAACCAAGTGTGAGTGTGTGTGAAGAGAGTCCATGAGTCAATTGGCAGCACAGAATTCTTCCTGACATAGGAAAGCAGATGATCTCAACTTCTGAGTGCATACAGTGCAGATTTCTAGTTGAATGGTTCTTGACAATAGTGTCCTCTGAAACATAATGCCTGGCCAGGAGCCAATGATTATGCCACCATACAAATCACTGTGCATCTGACGCCAGAATGCCTCTTTGCAATGGTAACAACAAGAGTTCTCAGTCCTGGTGTTCCACAAGATGTTGCATTGGCTCTTTTATTCTTTATCAGACCCTGAAATTAAAAATTGTATTTAGATGGTTTTCAGGAAATAAATTGTGCTGGATGAAGAGAAAAAGAGAAGTGAAGAGGTTTTTGTGTCGTTTAAGAAAAAGCTTTGCTATTTTACATTTTCCATTAGGTAAAAATCAGTCTCCATTTTAAAACCTAGTTTTATTAATTGCTTAATGGATATTTTCATTTTAAATTTCTTGTATAATTATAAAACTAAAACAGCTTGGTTCAGACTGTTAGCTAATGATCCATATATCATTTTAGTAATCACTAGCTTCTTCAGAAAAGGCATTAATTTTGTAAGACTTCATAGACTTTCAAATGTGAAAGTATCAGGAGATTTTAAGATTAATACATTAGAACACAACATTTGTTTCAAATGTTATTTTACTATAATATATTGTAAACCTAATGTTAGAACACTTTTAGATATTATAAGCCTCTATTTTAATTTGTAAATAATTATCTTTTAAGAATTTTAAATGTAGAGAGTATATATACCTGCAATTGATGATGTAAATAAAATCTAAGTTATGCAGTGTTCCTATTCAATAAGAATTATGCACCAACTAAAATATTTAGCTAAACTCCATCTCCAACTATGAAATTGTCCACTGAATTTAAATACTAGTTTTTTTTACAACAAATCTTCAGAATATTTTCACATTAAATAAATCAATCTAAGCATCCTATTTGATCAGAATAGTAATTGTTCAGTATGAAGGAGCACATAGAATCCTAAATATTCCTCATAATGTATATTATGCAACAAAACTAAAAGAAATATTTCCCCCAATGAAACCAAAGTTGCCAGTGCTTCTCCTTTTAGGTTGGTTTTCACTTAGTAAAACATTTTCTTTTCTTACAAGCTGAATAATAAGCATTAGCCAATTATAAAAACTGTTAGTCTCTTGTAAGTATGGGTAACGACTCATAAAAGGAAGGAAGAAGATAATTTAAAAGGTTTCTTGTGGTTTGAAAATGCCTTCCAAATATTCATTAAACATTTAAGTGAGTAAATTTGTAGAATATGTTTCTGACATTGGCACTGGTTCTGTGGTATTTCTCTGATCAGATGGAAGTGCTATGTGTTATGCAGAGTGCATGCAGTTCATTCATGCATAAACAATATCATTTTCATAAATTAAAACCTCCCCTGCAGAAGGAACATCTGTGCCTGCCTTTGAATAAAAGATGGTGGCATGTGAGTTACTCCTTGACTGACTGAAAGAATCCCTGTATTTTAGAATGCAGTTGTAAAGGCAAAATGGGGGGGAAAAAATCAAACTCAACTTTCAACCTTCATTTCAATCTTAGGAGAAAAAAAATTCAATCTAGATTGTCCTGCTTGTTATTTTAAAGTTTGGATTCTTGAACTGCCATTATTTTATTTCTTCTGTTCACTGCAGCAACAGTGTTAAATTTACATTGAAGTCTAATTTTAATAACAGGTGAAATTGAGCTACTTAATAGATCAGATCAGATCTGAATGCTCACTTTATGGTCTCATATGCTGGAAAGCTGGTAGTATTCAAATATCATGTCAGTATTGTGTCTCTTAAAGTAAGAACAGTGAGAACAATCCAGAATATAGGAAGCAACAGCTTGACTCCAAAATAACAACTCTGATTCACTTGGAAAGAGATTACTGCATTTTGGATAAAGTTGGGACTAACTTAAAAGTATTTCTGTCATGTGATGAAGGCTGATAGAAAACATGCTAAAATGATATATTTTAAATTGCACTCAAACATTTTTTCACGTTGAAATATTCCTTCCTGTTACTGTCACAGCTTGACGCAGCCCCATTGGCAATGTTATTAGTATGGCTAATTGTTCCTGTCCATTACATTACTCACATTTTTCTGGAGCAGCTTGCTAAATGAGGTCAGCTTTCTGGAACCCCTAAATCACCAATGAGAAGGAGATTAAAGGAACAAGCTTGGGAAGGGGGATCAGTCATCCAATGTGGCATCCGAATCAAAGTAGAAACAATGGAGTTACTAATGACAGTAATCAGAGCACCACAGTAGAGCCAGGGCACAAGTGCCAAAATGATATTCCCTAGGAATCATGACTGTCAGTCAGTACATCCAGAGGAAGAGAAATGCCAAACACTTTTTTTTTTAAGTGGACTTAACAATAGGCAGAATCGTCTGTTTTTCCAGTGAGTCATGTTCATGAAATGACAGAATAGTGCCCCAAAGGGGGAGAGGAGACTATATGTTATAGTACAAATAGGTGTTTTTAACTACAAATAATTCATTACCTCTTTTCATGGAAAAGTTATTAAAATCATCACAAGATGTTTACAGAGCAATTATAAAATGCCACCTCTGTTGCATTCTTTAATTTATTTTTCTCTGGTTATTTTATAAAAGTATAGAACTTTCTCTTTGGGAGAGTACTGGTTTGCAAGACAAACATTTTCAATTCAGGAAATGTACAGGTAACAGAGAACCAAGAAAATGTATAGATAAACTAAGATAGGGTACTTGTTTTTGTCTTGCTTGTTAATAATTAAATGCATCTACATTTTTTAAATAGAAGAAAACATGCAACATGATCTTTTTTTACAAAAATGAGAACAAAAAAACTAAATTTAAAGCCAATTAAAGTATAACAAAAACACAACTATTGGTCCCACCTCCCAGTCCTATATTCCAGATAATGAAACATCGGTTAGGTCCTTTCATTATCTACAAAAAGCTGGTGACTCCCTAAACAAGATAAACAGTTTAAAGTATCTGCCAAAGTAAACTTTTTTATTTTATTCTACAAATAGTGTTTAGTATTTTTTTTTTTTTTAGCTCAGAAAATAAAGCTACAATTTTCCCCAGGAATAATCTATACTTTAAAAGTTACTTTAAAAAGAAATGCAACAATTGTTCTGATTTTCAATACTATTTTATTGCAACTGGATGAATGTTTTCTAAATTGTGCATTACACCATAATATACAGGATTACAAACAAGTTTACAGTACAGATTGATTCCAGTGGTACCAGCATCACATCTCAAACAGCACTTATTCTGGACTGCATTTTACATGCAATAGCTATTGTTCTAATCATGAATTAAATGGTTTGAATTTATTTAAGCTACTGTACTAATTGACTACAATAGATATAAATACCAACATTAACAACCTGATTAGATTTAGGCTCAGATTTATTACATGAATATATGACAAACCACCATTTGTGTGACTATGTATAAAATCATGCATTTATATTTTCTGGAAACATCAATAGCTTCAGATTCTCTGCAAAATCATGGAATGCAAAGGAGTAAAAGACTAAAAATAAACAGTGCAAATTGTATGTGATAGTCAAGCAGCTTTTGATTTAAAGAAGGGAATGTTGGCATTTACTTATAATATGTATATACAAGTGTGTGCAAGTAATGTATTGAATTGATATGTTTGGATAGGGAACATATCTCTTGATTTTACAAAAATTATCTTGAGAGTTATGGATCTGGTTTTATTTTAGGGAAAGGGAAAGACTTTAAAGTGAAATGAATTGCTCAAATTGTGCAATTTTTATTTTTATTTTTTACAATTAGAGAGGAAAGAAGTGCTAAGGCAACACAATAACTTTCTAAGCACTTTTCTGCTGGTTTAAATTAGTTAAATTATTTTGTATAAATTAGATATAATTCTACTTTTCTGATATGTATAAAAATTGATGAAGCTGCATGGTTTTAAAATAGGAAATCCACATTATAAAAAGTCATTAAAAATTCTGTACAAAATCACAACAAAATAATTCAGCATGGGAAAGGTAACAAGTAGTAAAATGCTGGTTGAAAAATATATATTTATATATATTTTAATTGGCCCATTACTAGTTTAAAAATTGCATAGATCCTAATTATTGCTTGTGATTTTGTTATCCCGATCAGATAATTAATACGATCTGAATACAGCTACACCAAATTCGTGGTGCTTTTTTTTTTTTTAAGCTTTACTGTATTATTAATTTTTAAAATAGAAGAGCTATAGAAAATAATACATAAGGTGAACAGGAACTTTGACCCCCTGTTTCTTTCAAAGGCAGTAACAACAATAAATACATATATCACTTGAAGCTTGGAGTATTTGCACTTTGCAGCGGTAGTACCCAAAGGGCTGCCTTTTGTAAACACGACTGTCACTGTAAGAACAGTGGGTTCGTTTCCCAGGAATGGTGAAACTGACGTGCCTCTAATCGTGAAAGATGGCATTGAGTTGGGCACTCATGACTCGCTCATGATGCGAATGGCTATCGAAGGACATAATATTGTCTATGGGGATCTCGCAGCGAGGGGCAGCGGCGCCAGAGAAGATTGATCCGTGGCTTTGGGCCCCTGCCAGGGTCGCTGCAGGATAGTGCATGGTAAAGGCATAATTTTTCTCAAACTCGGCGGATGGTTCGTGTTTGAAAGAGAAGTTGCCGTTGATGCTGAGCGGCGGGCTGAGGGGTCCGTCGAAGGAAGGACTGGTGCAGTCGGTCAGGGGGCTTTCAAAGAAGGGCTCCAGCGCCGCGCTGTAGGCGTGTGGCGGCGGCTTGACGTGGAAGACGTGGGAACTGTCCATGGTGCCGTAGGGCGGGCTGGGCAGCCCGGGCGACTGGTAGGAGTAGGGGTGCACCGGGAAGGAAGCGCTGGCCGCCGGCAGGTGCGGGGGCATGTCCTGGTTCTGCTCGGGCAGAAAAGTCCGAGGATTGAGCTGCAGGCAGCCCGCCACCAGGTTGGTGGTGGGTTGGGATAAGCCCTTGCAGAGCGTCTGAACGAAGGAGACCAGGTCCGGGCTCTTGCCTGAGCGCAGGATCTCCGATAGAGCCCAGATGTAGTTCTTGGCCAGGCGCAGCGTCTCTATTTTGGACAGTTTCTGCGTTTTGGAGTAGCAGGGCACCACCTTGCGCAGGTTATCCAGCGCCGCGTTCAGCCCGTGCATGCGGTTCCGCTCCCGGGCGTTCGCCTTCATGCGCCGCAGTTTAAAACGCTCCAGGCGCGCCTTGGTCATCTTCTTCTTCTTGGGACCGCGTCTCTTGGGCTTTTGATCGTCATCCTCCTCCTCCTCCTCTTCCTCCTCTTCCAGGTCCTCGTCTTCGTCCTCCTCCTCTCCCCCGTTCCTCAGCGAGTCCTCCTCCGCGTTCATGGCTTCGAGGTCGTCCTCCTTCTTATCTGCCTCGTGCTCCTCGTCTTGAGAACTGAGACACTCGTCTGTCCAGCTCGAGGGACCCTGGGGCTGAGATTCGCCCATCAGCCCGCTCTCGTTGTACGATTTGGTCATGTTTCGGTTTCCTACATTCAACAGAGGAGAGGTAAACAGAAAAGGAAAGGGGGGAAAAAAAAAAAGGAGAAAAACGCTATATTCAAAAGCCAGACACGCCTTCAGCTCCCGTCCCTAGTCCTGCATGAATGCGTGAGAAGCATCGGGTCAAGGCAGAATGAATGCCTCTGAGAAAAAGTTAGATGCAGCGTTGACGGCGCGTGAGCCCCGCTGGAACGTAGGATGAGGACAAGGGGAAGGCGATATGAACATGTGTACACCACTCACGCGAGTGTGTGTGTTTCCTAGTGATGAAATGTGTTTACGGTAGTTGCCCGGCAGGATAATGTGTAGAAATGAGTGTGCATTTCAGCGACTTCATGTTTATCCAAATGTGTCCAAAGCCACTCACAACTCCACAAAAATGATGAGTTGAAAAATCGCACATTCTGTTCCCATTTCTGTCCTGGCTTCTCGGTACTTATCGATTTAAGTTAAAGAGCCATTACATAATTTACTAATACTGACAGTGATGTTTAAGAAGATTATACTGACGGGAGATTAGGACAGCGAATGCAGAAAGGAGGAGAAACCGTTCCATACCAAATTGCTTCACCGTCAGCATAACATTTGGCAACAGAAGTGGACAGGAGTCTACCAGCCCTCCCTGGCCTCTCTTTGCTCGGTCCCACCCCCGGCCGGCCGCTGAATCTCCACCTTGTACAAAAGCGCTGGGACGCGGCGAGCGCGGGGGCGCAGCGCGGAGCCGCTCCCACGCGCCGGGCATCAGGTGCGGAAGGCTCCTCTCTAATAAACAGCCCATTCAGAGAGCTGCCCGTTCTTTATTGGGGCTTTTCAAAGTTCTCCTCAAACCTCCCTTTAAAAGATTGACTAATTATAATGGGCAGCGATTGGCAATGGCGAAGTTGCCGCTTCTAATAAGGGAAATAAAAAGCCTTTAGTAAAGCAACTGAAATTTCTGGCTCCAGCAGTGGCTGCTGGGGACTGGGCCGCCTCCAGAGCGGTAACAGGTAGCAGGAAGGGGTCCCTCCACTCCCTCCTCCCCCCCGCAACTAAACAATCCTCCCCCCCGCAACTAAACAATCCTCCCCCCCGCAACTAAACAATCTCTGAGCCTGATTTATTTTCCAGGGTGTGTCTACTCAAGGTATCTAAGTCCCTTTCATTCACAGGAAACATAGCTTGACATTCCCGATGTGCATGAAATACAAGCACACAAAATACATCTTGGTAACAGAGCTTCCTCCTCCCCCTCACTGGAAGAAGTGAGAAAGTGAAGTGGTTATTTGTTTTTAGGAGGTTAAGATCACTACTTGCAAATAATCATAGTTACTGTATATATCTTTAAAAAATCCAAGAAACTCCTATACTTAAAAAAATATATTTTAAATTTAAATTAGAAAGCCCGCAGGGGATACTTGAGTGACACAACTCATTCTGGTCTGTGTGAGTACTTCTGGGCAATTATGGGTAAGGATGTGGGTCTCAATACACACTCACGTTCGCAAACGCTCACAGACAGAATATGCAGGTGCATTGGTCTTTAATTATTGCTTTTATTCTCGAGCAAAAAAAAAAAAAAAAGAAAAAGAAGAAAGAGAAGCTTGTAATTACCTTTGTTGTTAGTAGGTCCTGAGCAGTGACGGTCTCATAACCCTGGGCCTCCGGACGCTGTGCCTCCTGCGTGGGCGAATTCCTCGTGTCCCGGCGGCGCGGGCGCTCAGGTTTTATAGCCGAGTTAGTGATGCTGAGCGCGGGCGGGGCTGCTAGCGAGCGGTTGCAGGTCCCAGCGCCTAGCGCCTGCGCACGCGCCGGGGCTGCGCTCCCCGCTTTCCCCTCCTCCCCATGCCTCCA
>NW_007257527.1:331319-333979 GCF_000164805.1 Carlito syrichta | reverse complement strand
CACCCCTACCCCCGCCCCTTTTCCTTCCTCCCCGGCATGCGCCATATGGTCTTCCCGGTCCAGCCAAGAGCCGGGAACCACGTGACCTGCCCATTTGTATGCCGCGGAGCGCTCCATTCCGGCCCCTTTGTGGCGAGAAGAAAGTGGCCCATCTGTCGCCAGTTAGAGACTCCGCGGACCTGTTTTTACCCGCAGGAGAGATTAACCCTTTCTGGCAGCGAAAGGAGAGGGGATGATGTGGGGAGAGGGTTTGAAGGAAGGGAGAGAAAAGCTAAGGATGACTAGGTCAGAGAGAGTGGTCTGCGTTCGCGCGGGAAGTAAGACAGAAGTGAGAGAGGCAGAAACCGGGATACTGAGGCACGCAGTGAGGAGTCCTCGCTCTCTTCGATTTCTCACCCTGGCACTGACCTCGGGGCAGCATGACTCCCTGCCCTTTCTGAAAGACTCATCTCCTGGCTTCTTCTTGGCAGACGATTTTGCTCATTGACGCCAAAGGATGGCTTCTCTAATCGCCATCAGCCCCTCTAAGCAAACATGTAGGCCGTAGAAAAGTGGCTCTGTCTACAGGCGCAGCTTTGAGACTAGTTCCCTCGCCTCCCTAACTGCATCGCCCGCTCCCAACTCATCCAGTATAGAGATTTTGTACCTGCCACTCTATCCTCACTGTACACGCTAACCCGCTTGCCCTGACCTTCAGCTACTCCTGTCCTATCTTTCCTACCCCGGAGACCCCTCACACACCGGTTTCCATCTCCACGCCAGTATCCTGTGCTCAAAGCAAGCTAGGTCTCGCGTGCAGGTCTCTCGCCCTCTTGGATGGAGGCTTCCCTGACGCTTGGATTCTGCCTTTTAACCACGGCCGCTGGGTTGCTTCAAAGGGTACCCTCACCCTCAGTCAAGGGGACACTTCTAGTTTCCGGGCCAGCTCTGACCACACAAGCAGTAACTGACACCGTGCCACAGCCCATCTTGAGCCCTTAGTCCCCCCAATCTCTTGCCTGTATAATAGATACTTGATTTAGACAAGCCTTCTCAAAGAGAAGATGCAATGAGCCTGTGTCGAACAGGTCTTTTCGCTTGGGAAAGGCTGAGGGCAGCGACTCCTCCAGGCTGGGAAACCTCTCATCTGACGCGGCCTCCACCTTGCAGGCCAAGCAAAGACCACACAGTTCTCCTACCAATTCTGGAGGTGCCATACTGTTGTTTATTCTTTCTGAACAAGGTACTTTCCAGAATGATAAGTTAAAAAAGAAAGCGAGAAGCTGGTCTGATCTCTTCCCTGTCTACTCTTTCTCCCGAGCTTCGCCTTTAATCCTCCCCTCCCTTTGCAATGAATGCGTCTTACTTGAATTGCTTGTTTAAAGGCAATTGCCCTAAACGTCCCTCGAGTTTGCAAACAGTGTCAGGGTTGAGTGGCTGGAGTGGGGTGCATCTGGGAGAGGGTGGGAGGTGGGGGAAGAGGGTCCTGAAGAGACAGCGGGTGTCTGCAAGGCGGCAGGTTCAGTGCAAATTCAGAAGGGGGAGAAGGGCGTTGCGCCTCCCGACTCCTGGACCGAAGTATTCCGAGGTTTGGGAACAGACCTGTACAGTTTTGCTTTCGACTCCTAACACAGAGCATAGAGGAGGATGAACGAATTCACCTAGGAGCCTGGTCCCCAAATTTCCCCTATACCGTCTGCGTCTTCGGTGCTCAAGGGGCGTCGGAGTTCCAGCCTACAGAAGTGGGTGCACAACCGGGAGGTCCGAGGACTCTGCAGGAGACTTTGGGAGGACCAGGCTAAGTGCTGCCCCTACCCCGGCAGTTGCCCGGACGGGCCAGAACGCCGCAGGGACTTGGCGCTCCCGCCGGGCACTGGTTTCTCCAACTTTGGGGAGCTCCCGAGGAGAGTCGGGGGCGGGGCGGGAGAGAGGGTGCTAGCCGCCTCAAAGGCCGGTGGAAGGAGGGAGGGGAGTCTGGAGGTCCCTCTGCTCAGCCCTTACCCCTCTCCCCGGGAAGGAAGGCGGAGACTTCTCCACTTTGCGACATCCTATGGAACACAGGAGAGTCATGGTGAAGCCAGATGTTCCCGAGCGGGAGGGCCGCCCAGCGGTTTGCCAGACGAGACTCCAAAGCGCCAAGTGCCACGATTATCAGATCCGCTTCCTCCCGCTCTCCCGGATAAATTCGTCTCTAATCCCACTACGCTCAGGATTTGTAAAAGGAGAGGCCACCCCAGGGTGTTTCGGAGGCCTACCTGGGCCCCGGTCTCCCGGAGGCTCTCAATGGACGTCCCAACCCGCACCCCGCGGATGTGACCCGCTTTCACACGGAAAGGGTCCCCCGGGGCGCTAGCACCGCGACGGTCGTCGAGTGCCCGCGGGGCTGCTGGTAGTAAGGCCCGAAAGGGAGGAGCCAGGCACGATCTGAATTGAGGGGCTTTTTGTTTGGGCTTGCGGGGGCGCGAGAACAGGCGGCTGGGACGCCGGGAGGGGCCCGAGCTGGAGGCGCGGCGGGTCTTGGCGCCGAGGAGCGGCCCCGCGCCCCGCCCGCCTCCTTATTTTCCTCTCTTCGGACTAGTTTGGACGGTGGCACACGTCTCCCTCTCACCGCTCCCCAAGTTCTCACCCTCTCCCCCCGCGGCCGGTTGGCGGCACTCCCGCCGCATCCCCCTGCTCCGGTC
>NW_007257527.1:311026-330999 GCF_000164805.1 Carlito syrichta | reverse complement strand
GGGGGTGACGGCGCATTCACGAGGCCGAGATAAAGAGCAGGGGCCGGGCGGGCGTCCCCGGCAATGACCTGTTTCTCAGGGAAACAGATGCTCGCTCTAGCAAAGGGAGGTTTGCGCTCAATGAAAGGATCGAGTGTGGCCAGGGCCGCCCCGCCGACCTCGAGAGGCTCCTGCGTCCTCTCCCCGCCCTGCCCCGGAGGGGGGTGTCTGGGCCTGGGCGCGTTCCAGGGGCGGGAGACGCGCGGCGGAGGGGGGCGGGAGGTGGTGGCCCGCGAGACCATAGGGCGCCGGGGCCGCAGGAACCAAGGGCTCGGAGCCATAGGTCCCTCTGAGGCCCTAGAGAGGCCCGGGAGAGCGAAGGGGGGTTGGTCCCGTTCCGACCAACCCGCTGACGCGGCGCCTCCACCCCCGGGGAGGCAGTTGGGCTCCGGGGTCCTGGCCGGAGGCTGGAGGGGCCCCCGCTCTGACTCGACAGGCTGGCGGCGGGAGAGAGCCAGGAGCAAGAGAGACGCTATTAAAATGCCTCGCCGTCGCCCCGAGCGCAAAACCCGTCCTCCCCAAATCTCTTGGGCTTGCGGCATAATCTTAATTAAGATAATTGATTCATATTGCACCTGCGAGAACGGGAAAAAATTGATTTCAACCCCCAACCCCACAAATCGCTCAGAGCTATTGGATGGCGCCCGACGCGACTGTGATTTGGGGAGTGATTTAGTGCCGGGCTTCCCCAGCTTGGCCTGCCTGGGTCCTTTTATTTATTATTTACGTCCTCCGGATCGACCGGGGCCTCGGTGGCTCCCTCTAGGCGCCTCAGACATTGGAAGGATTCGGTCTCTGACGCCGCATGAGGATGGGGGGACTTCCCTTAAACCTTCCGACACGCGGAATCGATCACGTCACGTAAAATCAACGCAGACGTGGGTCGTGGACACAACTGCCCTCGCGCGTCAGATGGGCTACGTGTGGTGTTCATGTGTGATTGTGCCTGGTTGTACACGTGTGTGAATCTGCCTGTGTGGGTGTATGAGCGTGTGTGAGATTGTGTGTGCATGTGAGTGTGTAAATCGTGTGTGCATATGAATGTGTGGTTGTGTGTGTGTGAACATAGTGCGTGTGAGTGTGGCGGTGTATGTGTGTGTATAAGTGTGAGTGGGTGTCCACGGGCACACCTGCTCCTGGGCGAGGTGCGTGAACAGAGGGCGCGCACCTGCTTCGTGGGGGATTGAGGAACAGCTTGTGGTTCAAAGGGGACCACAGGGCCCGGAAACTGGCAAGCACATGGTGTCTGCCGACCTTTGCCTTAACAGAAGAAGCAAGCAAACAAAAATCCCCAGTAGCTGGGTGTAGCTTCGGGCGTGGATAGCGCAGACACACCGATGGGCCTGAGTGTCCCCTGAACAATGGTTGCTGCTGTGGTTTGGGGAGACACCTGGGCAAGTTCCCTCCTAAAGACTCGGGAAGTATGCGAACCAGCCGGGTTTAGAGCGCCAGGCTACGGGTAGAAGAAACGGCTTCCTCAAAGAATCAGCACCGTGGACAACTCCCACTTCGCAGGCCCTGAAATTCGCCCTATTTAAACACCCAGCAGATAATTCACCTTCCAATAGCCTTTCTTCCCTTTCCTCCTCCCTTCCCTCCCTCCCTTCCTTCTTCCTTCCCTCCCTCCTTCTTTCATTCCTCCCTCCCTCCCTTCTTTTCTTCCTTCTTATTTTTCCTGTTCACTTTCTTTCAGAAAACTATTGGCCACCATGCCTGAGCTTTTAGTAAAGCCCTGTAAGTTTGTATCAAATTAGCCACAGTTTCAGGATAAGTTTCCTGGAAAATTAGGTATCCAAGTTTAGGGATGGGGTAAAGGCTTAAACTATCACTTTAGTTGACTGATTTGAAACAAATAAATTACATATATTGAATAACTTTCAAAAAGACAGTCATTATTTTAACATTTGCACTTATTTGCCACACAGTTTCAAAACCAAAATGAATCTCTTATTTTCTGTCCACGGAAATAATAAAATATCTCTAAAAAGTTTTTTTTTAATTTTGTTTTGGTTTTATGGATCATAAATTTTATTAAGAATATAAATATCTCTCTGTCATCATCATTTTATCAATTCTCCAGTTATTTTGTAGTGTAAAAATTTGCTATTAAATTGATGGAAAAATAAACCAACAGAAGTTAAAATGGCATTATTTGCTTGGAATTGTTGAGTGACACAATTATTAAATTATGTCAGATTTTAAATATTACATATTAGTACACATAACTTATAAAAAATGCACTGGAAAAAGTCTAATAGAGTAATGACTCAGAGAAGACAAAGCACCTTTGATAATTTAGACCTTTTAGAAATATATACCATACCCTCCCACACAGACAGACACAGACACTTATTGATGTAATTTTTAAAGCATCATTATTATTAGCAAACAAAATCCTTATTAAGTATAATTCAGACTTCACTTTAATGAGGAATGTGATTTTTTTATTTACAAATTCACCCCCACAGAGTATCACCTTCTTTAAACAAAGTGCTTCCTTTCCTTTTTAACAAATGCACTTCACTCAAATTAAATATTGATAATTTGACCTTTTATGTCTTTAAGTAATCAAAGGGGAAAAATTCCAAATGTAGATCTCAGAGTTTGGCCCTGGTGGGTCTTTCCGCTTGAGTAGGCGCTGAGATTAAAGGAGTCGAACTTCCTCTTTCACTGCTCTCTCCTTGCACTAATTGCTTTATGCAAAAAATGCAGATTTGTATTAATTAGTAACTCCACTGATTAGTTCTGTGGTATTTTCACATAATAAATCATGCTGCAGACATGAATTTTGGCACATCACCCAGTGGTGGCTCGGCTGCAATACGGATTTCTTATTAAAATAAAATCTCTGACTAAATCTACCTTTCGGATGCAGGTACCGTGAGCAGCCACCTGCTGGGAGCACCTGCCTTGGGAAATTACTTTCACTCAGCGACAAACCACTTTGGGGGCCCAAACAGAACAATCTGATTATGAGACTAGGTTCTAATAACAAATAAACAGTTAAACATGTACATACGTACATAACACAAGTGTGCCTTAGCTTCAGGCGTTTTACAGACAATGATGCTATAACAAAGGATTTAGTTGTAATGGGAAGAGATGATTAAAAACAACTTTTCCAGTTTTCAATAAATACTTTGGTCTATTTTCCTCCTGTGAGATCTTTGTCCCTCTGTGAGCTGGTCTGACATTCTGAGATCCTCTCATAACTCAAACTCATCAGCTTATCTACTCCCTAGACAGGTAAGCTAGTTCTGGAAGGAAACAGGCCACAAAAGCATCATGGGGAGGAGTATGAATGCCAAGAGCCCTTCCAGAGATAATTGGCCATTCCTGCCATCCTAGTATACCATGAGAAGCTGTGAGACCAGACACCCACAGCAGCCTGATGGAAGGAAAATTATTCTTTTTTTATTGTTTACTATAAGCTTCTACACAACTCCCTTCCTTCCCCTTGAAAATATTTTGACGAGGCAGATTTCAACCAATATTGCCAGGATTATGAATTAGACCCAGGTGTTTTCTGTGCTCCCCCAACCCTTTACATGCCCTTGTTTCTTTCTTAAATTAAAAAAAATATAATTTTTCTTAGAAATAAGGTCTCTCTCTGTCGCCCAGGCTGGAGTACAGTGGTGCAATCATTGCTCACTGCAGCTTTGAACTCCTGCTGCCTTTGTATTTTTACCACTAGTGACACTTTCCAAGACCTCTCATGAGTTGTACGTATTTTTATGTTCTGTTTTCTGCCCATCTACACCTACAGTTGCAAGGAATCTATAAATTAATGCATTTTAAGAGCTTATAATAGAAGAGGTGGGGGTAAGGGGATGCCTGAATCTGATGCCCCTACCTGGAGTGTTTGCAGAGTCACAAGACACAAAGGAAAAGGAATAAATGCTTAATGCAGGCATCCAAAGATTATTGAAGGCTAAGAGAGATGCATGTTGGGTGGAGGCTGAGGCACGATGCTATGTTTAGCTGTGCTATGCAGGTTGCAGCCTCTGTCTCCCTTCATGACTTGTCCTGAGGTAGTTGGGTAGGAGGCTAGGGGTGAAGATGGTGCTCATCTAAGGAGGCTCCCTCTCTAGCCATCCTTTATTGAACCTTCCAAATCCTTGGATGGTGAAAGGACACGGTCATGCCCTTTGTGGTCTTTTAAACTTATTTGTCTTAGATGTGGAGAACTTTTTTTCAAGGAATTAAACAAAAGTCAGGTGAGGAGATATCATTAAAAGCAGCTAAGTCAAATTGGTTTTTTTTTTCCTCTGAAATCACTACTGGATCCTATTTCTGAGGCTTCCTATGGAAAAAATTATAGTCACTGATGAGAAAAAAAAAAACCCTTAGATTTTCATGTTTGTCCACAATGCTGGAGTGTAGATGCTGTGTAGAGAGCCAGGCTGGGCATGAGCAAAGACAAAAAAAACGGCTTCAGGGCTTGTTTGTTTGTTTGTTTGTTTTGGAGGGCATTTTCTCATTCCCTTCCTTTCAAAAATGCTGGTTCACTGGGCAGTCAATGTATTCAGCAAATCTATGTTGAGGGCCACTGTGTGCCAGGCGCTGTACTGCTAAGAGCACAGAGGCAAATAGAAACAGAAATTTGATTCTGCTTTCCAGAAGCTTTCTACCGAGTGGGAGAGATTGACTTAATAAGGTTCATTCACAAGTGAGCGTGTACCTACCCAACCTGAAACAAGCATATGAGCACTCAATACACAATCTAACTCCCTTCTTGCATGCTTTTCTAGAGTAAAAGGGCTGGAAAGCTGAAACAAAGAAAAATGTTTCCTATGCTCCCTAGATGTAGTATATGTTCTGCTAATCAGACACATTAGGCATTGATTCAGAACCAAGTTATGTTGGGGAGCCATTTTGTCTGGCACAAATTCTGATGCAAGGTACTAAATCAGCCGGTGTGGTGGTGGCTTTCTGATTTGTCAGCTTCCTGTCTCTAGCAAAGCTAGAAGCTTCCTTCACAGCCTAGTTTTGAGGTACAATTTTGGATACCATTTCTGGAATCTCAGGCTAGATTCTGTTTCTTCAAGCCTCCTAACACATTTCTGTAAATTATTATACCCTTGATGACATCCTTTCGCACAGATTCCAGGTAGAGTTGATGATATTTTCTGCAATTAAACTCTTCCCTGTTTAGCGATTGGTACCAGAAATACTATGGGCAACAAAACAATAAGAAAGTGGGACCATATGATTTGTTTGATTTAAAAATATGGTTGGGTTGGAAGGTATTAAAGGAGTCTTGAATGTACATTTTAATCAACCTTCTGATGCAATCCATGGCACCAAGTGATGCAATAGTTGATTGACTTAATAATAGTCATGGTCACCTGGAATGAAGTACCACAACAAGTGGCTGCTGCAATGGATCGTTATGAAAATCCAAGAAATATAAGAGGTGTAGAAGTGGACTCTCTGATTCTAACTACACTGAGTAACTTCAAGAAAGAGCATGACTTACTCAAGACACAGTTAAATACACACACACACATACACACACACACACACACAGACACACACATACACAATGTAGCCGGGTACAGTGACTCACACCTGGAATCCCAGTACTTTGGGAGACTGAGGCAGGAGGATTGCTTGAGCCCAAGAGGTCAAGACTAACCTAGACAATGTAGTGAGACCTTGTCTCCACAAAAAAATTAGAACAAAAATAGTTGGGTGTTGTGGGCGCATCTGTAGTCCTGCTTATTTGGGAGTTTGAGGCAGAAGATCATTTGAACCCAGGAGTTTGAGGCTTCAGTGAGCTGTGATTGTGCCACTTCACTCCAGCCTGGGTGACAGAGTGAGATGCCAAGACACACACACACACACACACACACACACACACACACACACACACACAATGGAATTTCTATAATTTCCCTAAAGGAAACTCTAGTAACTTTAACTACAGAACTGATCTAGGCAGTTATCAAACATAGGTTATTGACTTATAGTGTAGTTCAGTGGTGCTCAAATTGTGAGTCAGCAGAATCAGTAACAACTGGGAACTTGGAAAATAACATGTCCAGGCATCATCCCAGACCTATGAAAGCAGGAACTCTGGGTTAGGGGCCCAGCAATCTATGGCTTAAAACCCTCCAGGTGATTCTGATGCACACTGAACCCATTCCACCCACCTTCTGACCATTTATGTCAAGGAACAAAAACTGAGACTTGTAATGATGACATTTGGGAGGATTTAGATGGTTCCAGCTGCTCTGGATACTCATACTCCACAGAAAGCCTCCTTGTCCAACATAAGCACTTCTTCCTGTTATGTCTAAGGAGATGGGTCTAGGTTTGCTTGAAGATTTGTCTGAAGTCTTCAACTTGCTAGAGAATGTATATTATCTTCATATCCCACTCCTTCCCCTTCAAAGCCTCCAATCTATGACAAGTGTCAGACCTCAGCAGGGCTCAGGTAGGACAAAAACAACTTTATACCCAGGAAAAGGCTAATAAGGAATTGCGAGGTTTTGTTCATTTTTATTGCCTTAAATGTGGGGACAAATGTGGGAGAAAATATTTGAAGATGCTAGTTTGTGGAGGATAGGATATTACTTCAGATCAGGTTGAATTTCTGAATATAGTTGTAATTATTAGTAATTCTGCTGAAACCTCTGGGTACAGTTCTCATTATTTGCACAGAAGGTTGATTAAAATGTACCTTCAAGGCTGACCTACACAGCGTGAAGCTGAAATATGAATCATTTCTTGATAAGATGTAGAGCAAGCAGTTCAAAGTTTTAAGCAGAAAAGGTTAAAGCGGATTTACCATGGGCAAACTTCTTACCTACCTCCAAACTATGTTTCAGCATCTTTGAACAATCACCTTCAGACTGGGAAGCAATGTTACTATTGAATGGTGATCCCGGAAAGCAACTGTGAACACGAATTTCTGGGATAACAGGCCAAGGAGCAGCATAAGAGTCAGAAGCAAGGTGGGATTTTTACCACAATTTATAGTAGAAATGAAGTGGTAAATAGAGAGATCTACCACAAGGAAACCTATGGCAGTGTCTTAACCTTTCATGGAATCCCTATAATTAAATTAGGTTTGAATCATAACAATAACAAGACATGAATGATTAAATCTTATAGAGGCAGCTCATAAATTCCCACGATGTCATCACTGCTCACCCAATCCCCAGGCTTGAGTTTGTCTCCAAATCTTGCATACAAAGGAAGCCAGGGAGCCCTGCAGAAGGACCTTGTGATGTCACAAGTACACCCAGGACATGTTTTTCCCTGCCTACTCCAAAAGGATATTCGTTAATTTACCAGGGTAACTGTGTAGTGGGAAAAGGGAAATAGCCATATATTTCAGGGAATATTGGCTTTTGACTATAAAGTAACATAATGAAGAATGTCACCATGATCTATCTGGCAGGATACAGGATTTGGGAACCTAGTTACCTTACAATGACACCTATGGGTCTGCAAATTCATACTGTGATTGTTTCCATATTTGCTGCATATAGATGACTGAATATCCATATATGTTTTCTGTCCCCTCCCCCAAATGAGGATTATGATACAATAAAAGTTCAGATCTTGATCTTCCTGTTCTTATGCAAAGTAAAACCACACGCTGGGGAAATTGCAGAGATTTGTCCAGCATCAAAGGTTAGAAAGACGTGAGGTGAGGTGGCTGTCTCCCAACAGCTGTGCTCCCTTTTCTCTCACAGAAATAATAATCCCCAATTTTAGGCAGGATTATAGCCATTCTGAAAAAAGACTATATTTTCCTGCTACACTGCAGCTATGTGTGACCATATGACTAAGTTTTGACCAATGGAAGGTGGGTGACAGTGAGGAGAGAATTTCTGAATCTTACCATTAAAATGAAGTAATGTGTCTACCTCCTTTGCGCTGGCTAAAGTGTAGACCAAGGTACCACCATAGGGACAGTGTGGCAATAAGGAGAAGGAATTGGGCCATTGATAACATCAGCATACAAGCTCTAGTCTGCTTATACAAGGATTTCATCTGAGTGTGAAATAAACTTTTTATGCCAGTAGTGTCTTGGGTATCTCTCTAGCAACTAAACACATGTGCTAACAGATATAGGTAGTGAGGCCTGTCATATTCTCATTAAAGAATCTCTTTCCTTGCCTTGTGCAGATGACAGATGGATCTACGAGAGTGTCAGTAGATTACTGTGAACTGATATATGCCACAACAAAGATAAACCTTGGAGACACTATGCAAAGTGAAATAAACCAATCGCAAAAAGACAAATTTTGTATGAATCCACTTACATGAAGTACCTAGAGTAGTTAAAATCATAGAGACAGAATGTAGACTAGGGGTTTCCAGAGGCCAGAGAGTAGAGAGAATGGAGATTAAACAGTTAATAAATAAGGGGTTTCTTTTTGGGATGATGAAAATATTCTGGAATTAGATATGGTGAGGTCATACAACTTTGTGAATATACTAAAAAAAATCACTGAATTTTATAGCATAAAATGGTGAATTTTATGGAATGCTAATTATAGCTCAATTTAAAAAATGAGTGGAAAGTACAATTGTATTTTCTCTTCTCTTGCCTTGTGTGATACCATATGCTTTTGGTTTTCCTCGTACTTCTTTGACCACTCTTTATGAGTTACTGTGTTGGTTTCTCTGTTGCTCAGCCCTTTTTTCCTCAGGGTTCTTTCCTAGACTTTCTTCCGTTTTCTTACACAATCTCTGCATTAGATAGTAGGACAGTCATTGCTTTAAATGGTTCTGATATGCACAAATTTCACTGACTGTTTAAAAGATACTAGAGCCCAGTAACATGGTTCAAATTTCAGTTACTCAGTATATTAATTGTGAGTAATTGCATAAAGTATAAACTTCACTGTTAGCCCTTAAGTCCATGAGTCTCTACATATATAACAGATGTGTATTATGACCAGTGATCAATCATATCAGTTCTTGCAAAATCTGTTAGTGACTGGTCAATGCACATTGTTTCTCAGTTCATGTACAGACAGCAAAACCTGTCACTGAGTTGCCTCTTCGTCTCCTAGTATTAAACCCATATGACATTTTACAAAAATGAGTCATAGAGAAAATTAACCAACAAAAAATAATGTGCAGCCGATAAATTAAAAGGGATAGTGCTGAAAGTGAAAGGGGGTGTGATTAGAAGATTGAAAAGTGGAGACAACAAAGTGAAGAAAGGATGAGACCTAGGCCTGCATGAAACTAGTGAACAAAGGATGCTGAATAAGTCATATAAGTAATAAACAAGAAAATCTGGCTTCCACACTGTTTAGTTTAAGTTGCACTCAAAACAGAAAGCCACTTAGGGTGGAAATGGAGCCTTTACTTCTTCTCCGAATTGAAGACTGTCACAAAACTAAAATCCAATCAGCTTGACTACCTAGTAGGCCAAACATTAAAGTCAGGTGCTGCATTGAAAGGAAATGGTAATTACAAGGAGGCTGAAGAGGAACATGTCACTGCCGGTGAAGGCTGATTTCAGTGTTTAAAAATTGGCATGACTTTGCAGAGTTCAATTTGAACATAAATGGAGTTATAGAAGGAATAGTTGACAGTGCTGCTATTCAAAAGACTCTAGGCATGCAGCCACAGAAACTTGGTGAAGGCAAACTTATCAATTTAAATGAGGAAAATGGTTGTGACAAAAAGGATGAAGGTGTCCTAGAAGTGACACCAGCAAAGAACCAAACAAACAAAAACCTTCAAATTAAATGAAATCTCAGAGATATTTTCCAGTATTGAAAGGGCAAAAGATAAAATGTTGGAAGCAGATCCAAATACATAAAAGAATATGATAATTAGCCAAGACAGAGAAAAGACGCTTGCTTTATATCTTAAATTACAGAACAAGAAACAAAAAGTGTTTTTAACTACTTTCAGGTTTGTTTGTTTGTTTGAGTCAGAGTCTCACTCTTAAGCCCAGGCTGGAGTGCAGTGGCATACTCATGGCCATCACAGCCTCAACCTGCTGGGCTTAGGTGATCCTTCTGCCTCAGCCTTCTGTGTAGCTGGAACCACAGGTGTGTGCCACCACACCTGGCTGATTTTTTGATTTATTATAGAGATGAGGTCTCGCCAAGTTGCCCAGGCTGGTCTGAAACCCCTGGACTCAGTCAATCCTCTCACCTCCACCTCCCAAAATGTTGGGATTACAGGCATGAGCCACCACACCTGGCTCAGTCCATTTATGTAAAGAAATAAAACCCTTTTAGTCTTAATGCTTCCAATGTTTTACATTTTAGTGCACCAATAAATGCCTTAGAACCTTTTCATTTCCAAAAATAACGTATTTAAAGTTATGACAAAAACAATTTTTAAATTTCAAACAAATTCTATTTTTTTCCCATTGATTATCAAGATCACTTCACAGGCTCTCAGCTTGCAAAGGCATTTCTATGGCCCTGCACTACTGTGTAAAGCCAAGACTGCCTGTATTCATTAGGATGCAAATACAGAAAAATCAACTCAAACTGGTGCAATTTTTAAAAAGGTATTTTATTGGCTTACAAAACTGAAATGTTTGGTGTTAGGTCTTTTTTCAGACAAGACTGGGTTCAGAGCTGAAATGACATTTATAAAACTCAATTCTCCTTCTCAAACTGGATTTTTGCTCAGGCTCTATGTGATGGCTTTTAGTGGCTCTCTAGTTTTACATGGGGGAGGACTTCCAAGGAAAATAAAATTTATTTATTAAAAATTGTGCACTTATTCTTATATGTTTAAACTCGGGTCGTTTTCAAAGAACTCTCTGTTTGGTGCAATATACCTACCAAGACACTTTTTCCACTGCTCAAAACAGTTTTTGAACTCGTCCGTTTTGATGCCTTTTCGTGCTTCTGCCATTTTTTGTTTTACCTTCTCCACACTGGTGAAACATTTCCCTTGGAGGACAGTTTTCATAAAGGGAAACAAACAAGTCACTAGGGAGAGTAGAGCATGGGGGTCATGCCAATTTTAGTCAAAAATTTCTGAACACTCAGCACAGGACGAGCAGTGTGCTTGTAAATCACCCTTCATGAAATGGGCAAGCGAGTTGAAAGAAGCTCCAAAAACAGAAAAAAATTCACTGAAGCTGAACTTAGCTTCTCATAACAACACTACCTGGTACACTGATGCCAGTGGGTTCCTAGGACACTTACATGGGGTGGGGATGTCTGTACTACAAGGAACCCACTCTTCAAAAAAAAAATTTTGATTTCTTGTTTTGGGTACCCCTCATATATATTTTCTGGATCTAGTTCAATCAAATTGAGTGAAACAGGCTTTTTTTAAAAAATCTTTATTTTACTATAGAGATAGGGGTACAAGTCAGGTTTAGCTACATAAGTAGTCCACATGCAGGTCTAGTTTAGGCCTCCATCAAGCCTTCCCTTCCCCTGGTTTAGGATTAGATACTCTTTATATTGTTACGTGTCCCCCTCCCCTGGCTGATCCCTCCCTTGTGCTATTGTGACTAATGTTCAGGTTCCACTTATGAGTGAGAACATGTGGTAAAAAAAAAAAAATTAGTAACTCCTGTACACGGCCTTTGAGTCACACTTATTTTATTAGCTTAGGCTGCCACTTCTTACACCCAATCACTGGGGCCAGGCGTATGTTGTACATGATCATCTACTTAACATAGACCTGGGTTTCATATTCTATCATTGGGGCCAGATTTGGGTGGAGTCCCACCCAAATCACACAGACTATTGGTGAAGACACACAAAATACTCAAAAGAAAATCAAGGAGAATGTGCTGGCAGACAAATTATAACTGTCTGTGGCATACCCTTGGTGATCATCCACTCCTACACCTTTATCTTCCACATGAGACTGACCCCAAGAGCTGTCTAGAAATTATGGCCTATATTTCCAACTCTTTGTTAAACAATTCCCCTTGGATTCCATGCAAGTACTCAAAATTAATGTGTCTGAAGGCGAACCCTTTATTTCCTCTGCCCCTAACCCTAGTCAAGTCTAGGTCTCCTCTTTGTTTCCTGTCTCTGTGAATGGCATCACTATTTGGTTGCTCACACAGGAAACCTGGGAAATAGCTTAACTCTCTCTCGCCCAAGACTAAAATCATTCTCCAATACACTCTTGTTAATTGTGCCTCTAATATTACTGAAATCAACCTATTTCTCTTCATTGGTATATTTCCTACCTCATTTCAGCATCCATCTTTGTCTTTTGCCTTGATGCCCAGTCATTGATTTTGGTTTTTAAAAATTTTGCTTAAATATCCGTGACATAAAATTGACCATCTTAACCATTTTTAAGTGTACAGTTCCCCGATTATTACGTATGTTCATATTGTTGTGTAATTATCACCATCATTCATTTCCCATTTCATTCTGTAAAACTGAAACTCTATACCTGTTAAGCAGTAATTCCTCTTTCTGCTCCTTCTGACAACCACCATCTATTTTCTGTCTCTATAAATTTGACTATTCTAGGTACTTCATATAAGTGGAATCAAACAGTATTTGTCTTTTTGTGACTGGCTTAGTTCACTTAGCATACGTCAGGATTTCCTTCCTTTTAAGGCAGAATAATATTTCATTGTTATGTATATGAACTATTTTGCTTATCCATTCATCTATGGACACTTAGGTGGCTTTCATGTTTTAGCTATTGCAAATAATGCTGCTTTGGACATGGTTGTACAAATATCTCTTTGGGATCCTGCTTTCAATTCTTTTGAGCATATACTCAAAAGTAGAACTGCTGGATTATGTGGTAATTCTAGTTTTAATTTTTTTGAGGAATGGCATATTGCTTCTCACAGTGGCTTCACTATTTGACATTGCTACCAACAGTGCCCAAGGGTTTCAATTTCTCCACATCCTCATCAATGTTTGTCATTTTCTATTTTTTTGATAATAGCAATCCCAATGGGTGTGAGACACCCTACATTGGCTTTTATTTTCTAAACTTTTTTCATACTGTATACAGAATGATCTTTAATAAACATACCATGATTGTATAACCACCCTGTTTAAATCCTTCAGTGGCTCCTTGTTGGCTTCAGGTCCTTCTGACCTCCTTCACATCTCATGAAATTGTTTATGATTTTCTCCCTGGCTTATTTTTCCAACATTTCTGCTCCCTTTTTCACCTTTTCCTCTAGAACCCCTTCCCTACATACTGTCCACACATGTACACTCTATGCATCAGCCACTCTGAGATTTTTTTTTTTTGAGGTCTGTGAAAATGTTATATTTTCCCCAACTCCAACTCCTGATAGACTCTTTTTCTTCTTTATCACCTTACTGCTCCTGCTCATCCTTGAGGTCTCAAGATAAGCAGCATTTTTTTTTCCCAGGAAAACTTCATTGATAAATTCCCTCCTCTAAGCTCATTCTGGCACTCCTAATAAATGCTCCCAGAGCACCCTATCCTTGCTCTAACATCATACCCTAAAATTGTCTGTTTACTTATCACATTTCCTTTAGTCCTGTGCTGCCCTATGTGGTTTTTGAACACTAAAATGTAATTAAGGGAGACTGAGGGACTAAATTCTTAATTTCATTTCATTGTAATAAATTGTAAGTTAAAATTGATATCTGAATCAGTTATAAAATTTTAAAGTATGTTTGCAATAACTTGGGTATGTGAGTCTACTTTTTCAAATGTAAGTTTATGAAATCTAACTACAGATAAAAATTAAGCATCTGAATAGAGATATACTTTAAGTATAAAATGCACTATAAGTTTTAAAGACAATGCAAAATAAAGAATGTAAAATATCTAATTAATAGCTTTTTAGGTTGATTACATGTTGAAATATTTTGATGTATCCATTTAAAAATTATTAAAATTAATTTTACTTATAAATTACTTTTCAGTGTAGCTACTAGAAAATTTTAATTACATGTGTCGCTTAACTTATATTTCAATTAGCCAACAGTGACCTAGGCTATACTTTCTGTAGGGACAGGAATCATGACTGCCTTATTTACTTATTTTTAAAATTTTTATAACATTCACTATGTGTCAGTTATTAATCTATGCATTAACTTGAAATTGCAAGCATTAACTCTTGATCCTTTTGAGCTGAGTATTATCATTATCCGCATTATACATACTGTATATGAGGAAATTTGCACAATGAGATTAACTAGCTCAAGGCCACAGAGCTGACTTGTAGTGTTAGACTGTAGAGGGGATACAGAGACCTTACTCTCAATAACTTTGCTATACTTTTTAAATTTTTATTTTTGTAGCTTTGGGGACATGTGAATGAATGATTGTTACATGGCTATATTACGTAATGGTGTGATTTGAGCTTCTAGTGTACCCATCACCCTAATAGTGAACATTGTATCTTGTTTTTTCTTTTGTTCCAGGTATCTAGAGAAATAATTACTACCCAACTTTTAAAATTAACAATAATAATTTATCAACGAAATATTTCAAAATTAACAAATCTGTTTATTCATAAGTATTAATTGAACTGTTTCTGCCAGGTACTATGCTGGGTGATGAGGACTCTAGTGTGAAGAAAACAAATGCTTTATTTTTAAAAAAAAGTCTTTCTGATGATGGCAACCATTTAGTGAGATGATGATACTACAATATTGTTTAGTACAATACAAATACACTATTCAAGAACACATAAAGGAGCTCCTATCTCATCCCGGAGATGAGAAATAGGAGGGGAAGGATGAGAGAACATCTCAAAGGATTGAGTAGGAATAACCTAAAAGTGGGTAAGTGGGAGTGGAGAGGTTGCTGTAACAGGTACTGAGTGGGGAACAAGATGAGCAAAGGTAAGAAACAGCCAGGTGTTGGTCACAAAAGTGGTTTGAGGCAGTAAATTACAAATTCAGATTTACCTACCTATATGATGGAGCACACTGGAAGTTGGAGAGGAGATGGGGGGGAAGTAATTATGACTTCAAGCAGAAAATAATTAACAACAGGATGTTGCTGTAGTCCTGAACACAGATGATAGTAGTTTACACTAACATGCTGGCAGTGGTGAAAAAATATACACACTTTAGAGATATTTAAGGGATAAAATAGACCTAACTTGATATTTGATTGGAAGGAAGATGGAGTTTATTGCATATGTTGTAAATTACTTAATAAATACCTATTTTTATTTTTTTTCCTGCTAAAGGAACCCTGGATTTTTTGAGACGCCCAGTATGCCCATCTTGAGCCAATGAATCTCAACTAAAATAATCCCATCATAACAATGCCATTGTTTGTTTCCTCAGTCTCTCTTGTAGCTGGGCTAGTCATCTGGCCTATTCTGACAAATTAGCTATTCGGAGAAGTCTGCTGGGAGGTTCTTTAAGAAAAGCTGGGTTTCCTGGTAAAAGAGACTCACATGCCTTTTGCCACTTCTTTCTATATTTGTTTCCTTTGAATGCAGAGGTAATCCAATCTCAGTCTCATCAGGCAACACCATATGAATTATGGAAACATTGCTGGATGTTTTTAGGTTATTGAATCAACCTAAATTCACCACCATCTACCTTGAAACTACTTGTTATGTGAGAAAAATACAGCAATAACTATGCTTCTGTAAACTGACTATAGCTTGTAGCTGAACACATGCCTATTTGATATTTGGTTAAATGAAAGTAGTCAAGGGTTTTCTCTGGTTTCTTGCTTAAACTTTTGGGTGAAAGGTGCAGGGCAATCTGGGAGTAAAACAAGGTTAAGAGGAAATTTCTTGGTCTAAAGATTGTTTATGTGAAGTTTGATGGAATGGGTGTAACCAGGGGACATTTGATATACATATTCAACATGTTAGAGAGAGCTCTGGCCTGGAGACACAAATTTGAAAGACATGAGCCCATCAATATGAATTTGTCAAATAAAATAAAGATACAATTTAAAAGAATATATTGCAGATGGAGTCATACTTTTCAAGTACAAATATGACACGTAGTTAGAAGTGTCCCCCAAGATGTGTAGATCTAAGATGTTATCTGGCTGCCTGGTTTGGATATAGGATATGACATCACTTGAATGTAGGTTGGAAGCACGTAAGAAGGTAATCCAGTGGCAACAGCTGGGTTGGGGTTCTCTAAAAGTAGACCCTGATTTGAAAATTCAAGTTATTTGATAAATTATCCTAGCAAATATAGGTGGGGGAGTGGAGAAGTGATAAAGGAAAATGAAGAAAGTTAGCCAAGGATGTGCCATCAGGCAATTACCGCTGTGGGTGACCAGAGCTTCACACTGCTGGAGAAATAATGGAGGTATCATAGAACTTATGCCTCAGTTGATCAACCTGAGTGAGGGAGCTGGGGTGTCTATAGACCATTTTCTGTCAGTCATTGCTAAAGGCTGTTCCTTTGCACATGGGCAGAGCAGGCTGTACAATGAGAAGCCTTTGTTGGCAGTTGAAAGTGCCCAGCACACACTTTAATGGGTAAGGTCAAGGGTGAGGCATTGACAGCATCTGAGGTGGAGCCTAGTCAAAGCCATGGCATAAAAATGGGTACATCTAGAAAAAAGAAATTAGAGTTGAAACAGGAGAGGAGACAGCACCTGAGGGAATTTTATGAGCTAAACAAAGTGTTTGTATGACTTTGAACATTCTAGCAGCCCTGGGCAGCAGGAACAAAGGGATTGTTAAAAGAGCTAACCTGCCCTCAACAAAAGGAACACTATGTTAAAGAACTGCAACTTTAGTGGCATTTGAGAGCAGCTTCTGCATTTACTACTAAGTCTTAATTCAGAGTAGACTAAAAATGTATTTTCCTTTCTTAAAAAAGAATAGTCCTTGAGAGAAAATAAAACAAAGCAAAAACAAAACAAAACAAAACAAAAACAAAAACAAAAAACTCTGCCCACTACCAAAATATTTTGATTCATCTATTTTAGTGGAAGGAAAATTCTGAGACTTTGGAAAGTGAAATGAAAGTACTCATACTTTTTATGAGTTTGTTAGTTGGTGACTTATCATAGGTTCAATGCCAATATGTTAATGATCTTGAAAATTATATATGACATTCCTATGCCAGAAAATGCTGCTAAATTCCTGGAAGGACAAGTACATTGTGATGTGAATTATATAGAGATGAAGGAGCACCACATCTGTATTCAGAGATGAAAATATCTTGCTGGCAGTCTTATTTTCACAGTTTGCCTGTTAAGTTTGCTTGTGATAACCAGATAGCCTATGTGCAGTCATATTTACTTCTCATTGAGTTTGAACTTTTGCCATATAGGAAGCCAAAAGAGATTTATGTTAAAGAATGTCTGTTGATTTAGACCTCATTAGTGATTTAGACGACATCAAACCCAAATGACCCGGCACTTGATACACTATCGCCAGGGACAAGATTTTCTACTGACTTTTCTGAGGAATCCTATGAATGCAAATGACCCTGAACATGAATTGAAAGTTATTTGATCCAGAAATACTTTCTTTCAGACAGAATATGTTAGATCTGACTGTAAAACACCAAGAAATTTAATTGGAGATTCTAAAACATCTCACATATTTCTCATGATGGCCCATCTGGCCTGGTGATGTTTGACACACCATTGTAGTATAACATGATGGCTTTGGCTCTGATAGAAAGCCTGATGTTTGCAGAACACACTGTAAACACCTTAGGTAAGGATTTATGTTTTAATGGGAAAATCTCAGTTTCTTGTAGCACAATGTCCTATATGCTGAGTACACACAGCTTTTTTAAAAGAGAGCAAGTACAAAAAGTCTTAGTGCATTCTCTCTGAATAACTTTTCCCAAATGGTGATGAGAACATAGCAAAATCATGTACAAGTTACGTAACTGTGATAAACAGCTTCTAGAAAGTTGTGATTCAAACAAGAACATTAGAATATGCATTGTTTTGAAGCAGAAATTGTTATACTCTGTTTCCTGCTAAAAAAAAAAAAGAAAAAAAAACCAAACAAACAAATGTAAATAAAAACAATAGACCAGTAAGGCCAGCATTAGGCAGAGTCAAGAAATAAAAGGCTGTCCTCTTTCAGCACCTCCAGATGTGTCTTCATGGGAATGAAGAAGTGGTTTTGAAAATATCTGCCACACAGCCTATCAGTTCCTCCCCTAGCATCCAAAATGATGCTGATTCAAGCCTCCTTTTAAAAACACATAATAGTCACATTTTTACCTACTCACTTGGTGTGAATGACAAATTTACATTCCAATTCAGCAGAAAGAGACAATGGAGAGAGAACAAAGGTGCAAGAAAGCATTTTATGATTCATTTCAAATATAAATCCTGGCCCTAAGTGTAGTACTTGGGCAGCGCGTTCGGCGGCCCCTTGGATCTGTCTCCTGCTTCAACAGTGTTTGGACGGAACAGACCCAGGAACGGCCTCTCTTCCAGCCTCCCATCGCCCTCCACTTACAACTTCCCAGACCACCTTCTCCGCCACCTCCTGTTTCTGGGACCAGCGACCACAGTTTTTGCGGATAGCTCCTTTGTGCCGACCAACCATGAGCTCCCAGGTTCGCCAGAATGATTCCACCGAGGTGGAGGCAGCCATCAACCGCCTGGTCAATTTGCATCTGCGGGCCTCCTACGCCTACCTCTCTTTGGGCTTCTATTTCGACCGCGACGATGTGGCTCTGGAAGGCGTGGGCCACTTCTTCCGCGAGTGGGCGGAGGAGAAGCGCGAGGGCGCCGAGCGTCTCTTGAAGATGCAAAACCAGCGTGGCGGCCGCACCTTCTTCCAGGATATCCAGAAACCCTCTCAAGGTGAGTGGGGTAAAACCCTGAATGCCATGGAAGCCGCCATGGCCTTATAGAAGAGCCTGAACCAAGCCCTTTTGGACTCTCATGCCCTGGGATCCACAGACCCCCATCTCTCTGACTTCCTGGAGAATCAATTCCTAGATGAGGAGGTGAAATTCATCAAAAAGATGGGTGAGCATCTGACCAATCTTCGCAGACTGGCCGGCCCGAGTCAGGGCTGGGTGAGTATCTCTTCGAAAGGCTCACCCTCAAGCACGACTAGGAGCCCAGCGGCCTCTGGGGGGCCCCCCTCAAAGTATCAGGCCTTCTTTTGCCTGAGCCTCCCCTCCAGCCACTGGGCAGCTTTTTCACCGCCCTGGACCAAAAAAAAATAAAGCTTTTTGCAGAAAAAAAAAAAGTGTTGTACTTGGAGAGAAGATGGAAAGAAAAGGAGGACCATTCCTGTAGTTCTTTTCTCTTGCCTCTTCTACACAGACACAAATTCAATCCCGGGGTATTTTCTAACCTGGAGTCCACGTTGCACACTCCATCAGAGCCCAACTCTCTTCCTCAGAATTGCCTCTTTTGTAACCTATGTTAGGTATTAATAAATTCCTGTATCATACTTCCACATAACATATTTGCATTATAATAAGAGCCTTTTGGAAATAATGTTTTGTTGTTGTTGTTTTTACCAGAGGATCCCTTCAAATGGTGAGAATTTTGGGTAGCACATAGATGCATTTGGGAAAGCAAGTCTTTACAAGTCTCACACATGTTCCACTCAGACTTGTACCAGTGTTCTTAGAATAGGATTTTCCAAGGTATGTGTTGCAAGATCTTAGTTCTTTGAATCACTGTACAGGAGAATGAATTCACATGACCAAATAATTTTGAGAAATATTCTCTGCCATGCCATCCCCCTGGAGGGTCACAATGACTTTAATAGAGTAAAGGTCCTCAGAAATCCTGTGGTCACTGTCAGGGTCAGGGATCTTAACTCACTTCCAAACTAGCAAGATGGTCTGCCACCTTTTTATGGATGCTGGGAGAAGACATGAGATTCCTGGATCAGAGATGAAGAACATGATTACAGCACAGCATGTAGCATGAGCTTCACGCATGCTTGGTACTACTGGTCTCCCAAGACCCATAAGCAGCTGCAGAGAGTACTCAATGGATGCTGTGCATGCAGTGGTTTTATGTTGTGGCCAAAATAATTCACCTTTGAGCCTGGGCAATCTAACTCTTTTTTTTTTTTTTTTGAG
>NW_007257527.1:273468-310373 GCF_000164805.1 Carlito syrichta | reverse complement strand
GTATACAAACGTTGATTATGCAGGTACCCTTGTTGATGAGGTATGCCCCTCCCTCCCCCAGCAGTTTCCCTCAGCTGCCAATCCCACCCCCCCTTCCCCTGACAATTTCCCACTACTGCCAATCACTTTCTTATAATATTATAATTGTCAAGGTCCACTTATGAGTGAGAACATATGTACTCTGTTCTTTGTTTCTGTGATAGATCACCGAGTATGATCGACTCTAAATCCATCCAAGTTGCTGCAAAGTCCATATGTTTGTTCTTCTTTATGGCTACATAATATTCCATTGTGTGTATGTACCACTTCTTTTTAATCCAGTCCAGCTTCGATGGGCAGCATGGTTGGTTCCATGTTTTTGCTATTGTGAATAGAGCTGCAACAAACATACATGTTCAGGTATCTTTTTTGTAGAATGATTTGAGTTCCTCTGGGTATATTCCCAATAGGGAAATTGCTGGGTCATATGGAAGGTCAATTTCTAGTTCTTTCAGATACTGCCACACTGTCTTCCAAAGAGGTTGCACTAGTTTACCTTCTCACCAGCAGTGTAGAAGCGTTCCTTTTTCTCCAAATCCTTGCCAGCATCTGTTGTTTGCTTTATTAATGATGGCCATTTTTACTGGGGTTAGGTGGTATCTCAATGTAGTTTTGATTTGCATTTCTCTGATGATTATGGAGGCTGAGCACTTTTCATGTATCTGTTGGCTGCCTGTATATCTTCTTTTGAGAAGTGTCTACTCATGTCTTTTGTTCACTTTTTAATGGAAAAAGTTTTTTTCCATTAAAAACTTTTGATTGGTTTTTTCCTTTCGGTGTATTTGAGTTCCTTGCAGATCCTAGATGTTAGGCCTTTGTCATATATACAATTGGCAAATATTTTTTCCCATTCTGTGGGCTGTCTCCCTGCTCTCTTGATGGTTTCTTTTGCTTTGCAGAAACTCGTTAGCTTGATGAGGTCCCACTTGTCTGTCTTATTTCTTAAGATATAGGCATTTAGGGTTCTGAATAGGAATTGGTTGCCAGTTCTAATTTCCATAAGGGTGCCTCCTGCGTTTTCTAAGATTCTTATAGTTTGAGGTTTTAAGTCTAGGTCTTTGATCCATTTAGAGTTACTTTTTGTGTATGGTGACAGGTAGGGGTCCTGTTTCAATCTTCTGCATGTGATCAGCCAGTTTTCCCAGCTCCATTTACTGAATAGGTTCTCCTCTCCCCAGTGGCTGTTGTTTGAAGCTTTGTCAAAGATGAGTTGATTGAGAAATTGATGCTTTGCTTCCAGAATCTCCATCCTATTCCATTGGTCTATGTGCCTGTTCTTGTACCAATACCAGGCTGTTTTGATTATTGTAGCCTTATAGTAAAGTTTGAAGTCTGGAAGCGTGATACCTCCTGCTTCGTTTCTTAGTTTAGTCTTTTGCCTCAGCATAGCCATTAGAAAGGGTTTAGAAATTTTACTGCGGGCTAAGCAGCAGCCTATCTCACCCCTTTGACAAATCTCCATCAGATGCAGGACCTGGACAGCCCAACCTTTCAATCCATGATTTATCATAATAATCTATAGTAAACTTACAGGTTCCTAGTCAACGCAGAAGGTCAAAGTCATAGAAATGATTATAAGCCCACCCTTGGTTAAGGAGTTTGTGGATTGTAAATGTCTAACAAACCTCTTGCAGGATAATTCCCTCTGAACCGAAATCCCCAAGTTAACCTAATCAGCCCTTTGTGACCTACATGACACAGAGAGATCCCACCATGGCAGCAGTCATGTGACTAACCTAACCATCTACCTGCTGTCCATCACCTGACATCAGTACCTGCACTTGCCAGTCCCTCCGTGATGATGTGGAGCAGACCACCACCATTAATGACCTTCCCCCATCAAAGGGAATGGTTAAAAGGATTCAACCACCAGTAGCCATTCACCATTGCCTTGCTAGACTCTGGTGTGGCCATGTGCTCTTTGAGCTATGGCTTTCGCCATGCTGCCTGACTTTGGTCCCCTTCCCCACCTTGGGGAAGTGAATCTTCTCTCTCTCTCTCTCTGATTTACTTTATTTTATTTTATTTTTTTTATTTTTATTTTTTTGAGTTGGAGTCTCACTCTGACGCCCAGACTGGAGTGCAGTGGCCACTCCCGGTCACCGCAGCCTCGACCTGCTGGGCTCCGGCGATCCTTCTACCTCAGCCTTCCGAGTAGCTGGAATTACAGGCGTGCGCTACCATGCCCGGCTGATTTTTTGATTTATTGTAGAGATGAGGTCTCGCTGCCCAGCGGGTCTCGAACCCTCAGACTCAGGCAATCCACTCACCTCAGCCTCCCAAAGGCGCGGGATTACAGGCTGAGCCACCAAGCCCGGCTTGATTTACTTTTAAGTAAACTATATTTTCTAATTTAACTCCTGTGCAATTCTTCACTTCTTTCATGCGACATCAGATGGCACCCCAGATACCCACACTCACCTTAGATTGCTGGCCCTCTTCCTGTCTATGGGAAACGATCTTTTCTTAAATAAATCTTTTCTTCCTCTATCTTTTTTGTGTGTTGCAAATTTTTGCATTGCTCGGATCTCTTGTTACCCTCACACACTTCCAGTACACTGGCTCTGGTGGTGTTGCGCCCCTCCAAACACCTTAACACTGCCTATTGCAAGATCACTCACTACAAACACAGCCATGATCAATGTCCCAGCAAAAGAATGACCAAAGTCTTACAGTGGTGGGATAGCCAACAAGAATGTACATGGATGCTCTGGGACCATAGCAGATTGCTTCTCCTAACAATACCAAAACCTGTTTACTTTCATTTAACCCAGAAATTCCCAGTGTATTTGGTCAGACAATAGCATTCAGGGGAACATATTTTGAGAAAGTCAATTTCCATTTGTTCACTGTTTTGGACTCCACATAGTAGAAGTGGGTCTGGGTGTTTTTCTTTATGTTCCTCTACCATTGTTTGTTTGGTTTTTTAATAATATCAATATAAGGGAGAATTTTTCCAACATGGGACCAAGTAGTCAATTTTTTCCAGAATTTACCACTTCCTTCCAATCAGTTTGTCTTTGAACCAAGTCTTGAACTCATATGTGCTATTTTTTTTTTTTTCTGGTCAAGGTATAGGGTGATCACTTTCAAGACCAAATAGAAATGACTGCAGATCTGTCCATCATTAATTACAATTCTAGTTTTATCATTTAGGCTTCTATTGAGAGGAACCTCTGCTGGAATCTTAAGGAATACCTCTTTTCCAGAAGCTCTGTTCCATTCCACCTGGTCTTTGTTTTTCTCTTAATATGAAGAATCTTCAAAAATATAATTTCTCTAACCAATTCCAAAGATCAGTCCTTTGGAATAAAGAAGGGAGTTATGTAGCTTAGTTTATAATTTCATTCATTCTTGGTCCACCTCTTTCATCTTTCTCCTAACCACACCTCTGCCTTTCATCCTGATCTCTCCCAATGATGAAGTCACATTTGCTATTCCCATCTCTCTCTTTTTCCTGCATTTTTGTAGGTCTGTATGCCTACCTACCATGTAGATTTTAATTGTCTGTGTGTTAAACATCACTCCAGGAATATGCAATTGATGACTTCCATTCCTTGTTCCTTTCCTCAAACTTTATCTTTCTTATTGATACATCATATTTATACATATTTTGGGAGTGCATGTGATATTTTGATACATGCATATAGTGAGTAGATTACATTAGAGTAGCCGCAGTAGACTTCATCTGAAATATTTATCTTTTCTTTATGTTAGGAGCATTCCAATTTTTTTTCTTCTAGCTATTTTGAACTATATAATACATTCCTGCTTGTTTTGTTTTGATATTTTTACACCCTAATTGTCACCCATATCTCCACCATTGTAGAATGTCTCTAAGTAACAACCTCTTCAGCCTCCTTTTTAACTGTACACTCATTACTTCCTTTTTGTTGATAAGTCTGTATTATTTTGCAGTGATGACCCAGCATGAGCTAGTTTTTAAAATCTCGGGCTTATACTCCCAACCAGGCACAGGATTAGATTTCCCCATTTCTTTTTGACTTTAATGAACTAGGAAATTTATTGTCTATAAAAACTAAAATTTTTGTATTTTAAGATATTTATTTTTACTTCCATTTTTTATGATGAATGATCATTCCCAGATTTATCTGTAACAATATTTCACATGCTCATGTAGAACTGTGCTTAATTTCAGTTTCAATATGATAGTCCCTTGAAATGAAGGATGGTGAGCATCTGTTGGTTCATCTTATAACTCTGAAAATGGAAGCTGAGTCAAACATCCATGATAAATCACTTACCATGAATCAGTCTTACATATTGTGAGGCTGACTCTTATTTTCCCCAGAGTTGTGGATCATTGCAGGGTGCTGGAATTTTACAAAATGACTATCTACCCATATTATAGTCATTAAACCTGATTTTTCTTTGCCATTTCTTGGTTAGGAAATTGGGCTCTGTCTGAATGCATGGCTGGTTTGGCTCTAGAAACCTCGCTTTTCTACCCAAATGCTCAAGCTGATCGTACGGCCAGGGAATTGCATTTGTTTCAGTATAGTAGGTGTCCCCATGACTTGAGGGAATCAGAGTTTTTCTGAGTATCTTGTCAAATAACAGAAAAATAAAGGACCTTTACTCTCCAAGCTGTCCACATGGAGACATTTTGTTTAACAAGATTGGCAGCTTTGGTCCCATACCAAATGCTCTCTGAGTTTCCAGGAAATTTATTATTTGGAAGCAACTAAAATTAAAGGGCCTCAGTAAATTTCTGCTTTTACATTTTCATGGGAAGACTTATTTTTGGTTCTGATTTCTCTAATCCTCCTCCCTCAAAAGACACACTTGTTCTAGAAATAGAAATCGAAAGCAATCAGAGATAGGGAAGACTTTCCAGGTGAAGATAAAACTCTCCTCACTCAAACATTAGAATGATTTAGCACCAAGAAAGATGAAAAGAATTCACTTATGAGATCATGATGGCAGGACTAGGATGAACAATTCCATTGACAACTTGGTGTTACTTCAGGTGCAGGAAATACAGCAACGGGCCAAAGAGGCAAACATCCCTATCCTCATGGAGCTTGCATTCTAGTGGAGAGAGACAGACAATAAACTATGAAAGTATATCAGGCTGGGTGAGGTGGCTGACACCTATAATCCCAGCATTTTGGGAGGCTGAGACAAGAGTCTGAGACCAGCCTAAGCAAAAATATAAAAAATGAGTCTGAGACCTTGTCACTACAAAAATATTAAAAAATGGGATATGGTGGTGTGCACCTTAGTCTCAACCACTTGGGAGACTCAGATAGAAGGATTGCCTGAGCCCAGGAGATTGAAGCTGCAATGAGCCATGATTGTGCCACTGTACTCCAGCTTGGGCAACAGAGTGAGACCCTGACTCAAAAACAAAACAAAACTATGAAAGTATATTAGTGACACAAGCTAAAGAGAAAAATAAAGCAGGGAGAGTAGGAACACTGACATATACCTGGAGGAACTCAAATCGTTCTGTGAAAAAGATACCTGCACACGCATGTCTATTGCAGCATTATTCACAATAGCAAAAACATGAAACCCACCGTGCTGCCCATCAAAAGTGTACTGGATTAAAAAATGTGGGAAATATACATGATGGACTATTACACAATCATAAATAAGGACAAAATTATGAACTTTACAGCAAGTTGGATGGATTTAGAGTCTATAATACTCAGTGATCTATCACAGAAACAAAGAACTGGGTACCACATGTTCTCACTTATAAGCAGACCCTGAACAGTTATCATAATACTATAAGAAAGGGATTGGCAGTAGTGGGAAACTGCCAGGGGAGGGAGGGAGGGCATATTTCATCTATAGGTGTACCTGATCTCAAGCCAGGTGAAGTGGGGACCCAAGTGGGGATCAAAATGAGGCCCAAACTTTACGTGTACAATGACCATTTGTATACCTAACCCTGAGTTGTACCCCACATCTTTAAAGTAAATAAAGAAATAAGGAACATTGACAGTTGAGGGAACAGATTGGATGGTCAACAGAGACTCCACTCAATGACAATGTGGCATCTAAATAAAAATTTAAAGGTAAGGGAGAAAGTCACACAGAAAGCTGGGGTAGGTGCATTCTAAGCAGAAGGAATAGCAGATGAAAAGGCCCCAAGGGAGCATCATGCCTGGCAAGTCAGAGGAGCAGTAAAGAGGCCAGGCTAGAGAAGGCAAGTTAGAGGAACAAGCAAGGAGGCTGAAGCAAAGAAGTGAGGGAGAGTCACAGGTGACCAAGTCAGATAGGTCAGGCGAGAGAGGCAAATGATATGTGGCCTATTGGTCGCTGTAATAATGTCATGTAAGAACACTGTCTCTGCGTTCGCAGAGTTTATACTATAGCAAAGGAGAAATGTATGAGTGAGTGTGAGAAAATGAGACGACGATTACGATCAGGAAAGTACAGGGCGCTATGGAATCAGAGTGTGGTGGGTCCTCATATCCTCTAAGCATCTTGCGTCTCCTTCCACAAGGAAATGATGTTCATCCTGGGATCCACAGGAGGAACATGCGTGGATAAACGGAGGCATGGTAACCAGGCCTGTGGAAGAGGAGGGGGAAATTGCAGCCGTTGCTGGGGCACAAGCAGGAGCAATGCACTGGGAATAGGAGAGAACCTTATGATAGAGGGAAGAAACAAGTGGGATGGTGGAGAAGCAAGATAGAGGTGGAGAAGTGGGCATGGCGGGGGGAGCCAGATTATAAAAAGCCTTGTAGGCTACAAAAGAATTTGGATTTTGTCTGGTGGCTCATGTCCAAGTAATCCAAGTACTTTGCGAGGTGAGGGTGGGAGGATCACTTGAGGCCTGGAGTTTGAGATCAACCTGGGCAACATAACGAGATCTCACCTATACAAAAAATTTTTTCTGGGCATGATGGTACACAACTGTAGTCCTAGCTATTTGGAGGCTGAGACAGGAGGATCACTTGAGCCGAGGAGTTTGAGGCTGCAGTGAGTATGACTGCATCACTACTTTCCAGCCTGGGTGATAGATGAAGACTGTCTCAAAAACGGAAAACAAACAAACACAAAAAAGAGTTTGGATTTTACCTGAGAGTACCAGGGAGCCACAGAAGATTGAAAATGGGAGGGGGGAATTCCATGATCTGATCTGTCTTTCTAAAAGATCACTCTAGGAAAAGAGTAGAGAGCAGATGGAGAGGCACAAGCTCAGATAAAGAGAAAACAATGAACACATTCATGCAGTAGAGTAGTGCAGAGAGGAGGTGACGATGCTTTTGGTGGCAGTGGGAATGAAGAAACTTGGAAACACTTGAGATTCTTAGGGATCAGAACAGATCCTTAAGAATCTGGGTGACTATGTGCAGAAGACTGAAATAGAGAGAATCAAAGACGTCATTCCAGTGTCTGCCCAGACAACTTGATGGATGGTTGGTGTCCTTGATACAAATAGAGAACAAAGGAGAACGAACAAGATGGGAGCTGGACTTCAGCCTGCGACCATGCCACTGAGCTGAGTCAAAACAGCATTCATTATTTTTTTTTCCTGTAATTTCTTCTCCTGATGGAAAATTTAGAGATAATTGAATCAGATTTCTCCTTTGCTGACTTAGTTTCATCTTTATACTTAATAAAGGAATATCATTTCAGAGTAGTATTTCCTACAGATCTTTCTGGAAGTCTGTAGCTGTTAGGCAGTTGGTGATTTCAGACTAGATCGTGAAAATGACGCAGGTTGTCACATAGCTAAGTAAGTGGCGCCATCTTCAGGACAGTTTGTTAAAAGCTTAGAAACCAACCAGGCCGAAAGGCAAGCTTCTCACAATTTTCGATCCGGGGAGTCTGACTCCATCTTGTTTGGTAATAAGAAGCTGAAAAAGATGTTTCTGCCAACTCCAATTGTGTGACCAAATCCTTTGTCTTCACAAGAACTGTTGTCTATCACAGGGTATAGGAAAGATGGTTAACAGATTTTCCTTCAAAACCCTTCCAGTGTGAAAATGTCTGTGAGCTGGAAAATGAGCTTTTGCTGTGAAGGAGACTGAAAAAAGAAACTAAGGCAGCTCTGCTTCTGGTCTCCTGCCTTTGTGCTCAGATTTTCTGCGGATTTTACCAGTTTTTTATATTTAGGTCCTTGACTAGGTGCTTAAAATTGAATGGAATTTAATTCATGCACTTACAAGGCTTTACAAATTCATGCATATGAAAAGTAGGAAAAAATCATTTGTAACCAAATTTTGGTTCAGGAAATGTGGTCTCATAGATCTATATAATCTGTACTTTAAAAATAAAAGGCTTTTAATAAGAAATCAATAGTACATAAACAGCTAATCACATAAGGTGGACGAGATGATTTTATTTTGAAAATCTTATCAGTTTTTATTATATTTGAATAAGCTCCACCCTTTGTACAAAGTTGGGCTACAAAAACATGTGTATATATGTGTTTATCTTAATGTATCTGCCACCTTTGGGTGCAGATTCACTGTTTAACCTACACTGAACATTCAACACAACCTCATGAAAAATTGGGAGAGAAACTGCTTGGCTTACAAACAATGGCAAATGAGTTCTACCATCTTCAACACCCACCCTCAAATGGGCCTTCTTCCTGGATTTTTCTCGTTAGAAGCAAATGTCTTTGGTTGAAAAATCTCAAGTCCACGTTCCTTTTAATCCTGAAAGAGGCACACTTGAATCTAAATTCCACTTCTAGGTAAATGGGGGCCCAGGCTACCCCATCAGTGATGGGTTTGAGTTTGTTAGAGTCCAAATTGGCCTTCTGAAGACTGGACAGAAGGAGAGGCCATACAGAATGTGTAGCCAATAATGGCATCTAACGGTAATTATGTGTTTACGATAGGTCAGGTGCTTTACATATATTAATTAATCCTCATAAGAACCTATGGATACTTTTTTTAGTGGGTGTCAACTTTTGTTATCTGTGTTTTAGATCAGGAAAGTAAGACATAGAGAATTTAAAATGATTTGCTCAAGGTCTTACACTCTCCTAGTAAAGCTATGGAAATGGATTCTAACTCAGGCAATTCTCTCTCTAGAGCAAACAAGCTTGATCAAAATCTTGTATTGCCTCGTAAACAGAAAACATTCTTATGACACAAACCTGAAATAGAGCCCTGATAAAGAACCAAGTTGAGTCCTAACAGAATGTTCAGAGAACAAAAGGTGGGAAACTGAGGGCAGCAGACTGAGCCTGGAGGGATCCCCTGAGGTGTAGAAGTTCTTTTCGTTCCACAGTCCTGGCTCCGTCTAGGTAAGATCTGATAAGTCAGATCCTTGAGACTTTAGAGAGTGAGTCTGGAACAGGTTGGCACTACAAGAGAACAGGCGGAGAACCAAGGAATTCACTGCTATCCTCTTCACAATTGTTTTTTAGGATCAAGCCTAGAGGCAAAGAGTGGTGGTCTCTGAAATAGAGGTTGACAACACACACTGAGAACACTGAACAGGAGCAGAAATAAATAGCACACTTCGCCCTGTGCAGTATGGTAGAGGTAGGTGCACAGAATCAGGTGCTGCAACACTCACCTGGGGTGGTGTAGCCGAGGCCTGTTGAGGGACCAGCAGGCAAGTCACTGAAATGACCAGCACCCGGGCTGCACCAGCCACAGAGACAAGCTTAGGGCTTGGGGTCTGACACCCTGGTTTCAGGCTGATTGTGTGATTTGGGGCAAATCACTTAAATTACTTGATCTTTAATTTATTCAGCTGAAAAATGCCTGTGATAACTACTGAATAGAATTGTTGGAATATCAAAGAAATAACACACTTGGGGTATGGCTCACGCCTGTAATCCCAACACCTTGGCCTCGGGAGGACTGCTTGCTGTGGGAGTATTGCTTGAGGCCAGGAGTTACAAGGCCAACCGAGGCAACATAGCAAGACCCTATCTTTATAGGGTAAAAATTAATGTAACAAAACAAAACTCCAGTGTTTTATGGCTGAATGGGGTGGCTGATGCCTGTGAGGCCAAGATGGGAAAGTTACTTGAGTCCAGGAGTTTGAGACAAGCCTGGGCAATATGGAAAAGCCCTGTCTCTGTAGGAAAACAAAAATTAATGTAACAAACAAACAGTGTTTTATGGTCAGATGTGGTGGTTCACACTTGTGAGGCCAAGGTGAGAGGATTACTTGAAGCCAAGAGTTCGAGACCAGCCAGGGCAATACGGCAAGACCTCCGTCTCTACATAAAAAAAGAGAATAATTAGCCAGGCATGGTGGTGCCTGCCTGTAGTCCTAGCTACTCAGAGGGCCAAGGTGGGAGGATCGCTTGAGTCCAGGAGTTTGAGGCTGCAGTGAGTTATGATCTATGATTGTATCACTGTGTGACAGTGAGACCCTATCACTAAAATAAATAAATAAAGTGCTTTAAAAAGTGTGTGAAAACATTAATACTCATTGATGGCCTTGTGTGTTAGACATTAGGAATAGAAAATGAAGACACAGCCCATATTCTCAAGAAGTTCACAGTTAATAACATATACAGTAAATGTTAGTTATCTTTATTCTTGAAGAGCTCTTCCTCTTTCTAATTTTCCTTCTCACCTTTTAATTTGGATTTTGTCTTAGTTTGGGTTTCCTCAAAAGTGGAACCTGAGGGAAGGATTTGTGTGCAAGGGATTTATGTGGAGGTGCACATAAACACAAGTGAGGTTTGGAAAAGTGACATGGGAGAGGCAAGACCACTGATATAGGATGCACTGCAAATTTGGTCACTCTGGAAGATACTGTGAAACACACGACTCAGAGGTTTCCCACCTGAGGCATAGTTAGGCTTTTTTTATCAACCCCATCCATCACTGGTAGATTTCTTTTACTGGGTGTCAACTCCTGAACATTTGCAGCCTGCCAGGTGTGCAGGCACAGTGTCTCACAGCAACTTCTGAAAAAGGCCTTGGACAAAAAAATGGAGATACTGGCAGTTGGAAGATGGCCGGTGCACACTGAAGTCATAAGAGCCAAGGGCATGAGCAGGGAGATGACACCATCTGCAGAGCTTGGTCTATGCATCTGAGGGTGCCTGGGTGGGCTCATTCTCTCCCTAGCACCCAAAGCAAAATTGAGAGAGAAGAATTTTTCAACACTTATCACCAAAGAAGAAGGGAACAAAAAGTCATGTGGTTTGATGGTTTCTAAAGGTATGCTAACACTTTCTAATGGCAACATTGACCCATGAATCATTGTGTTTTTAACAAATGTGGCAGAGCTGTAGGTCAATAGAACTACTGCTTAACTGTTGAACTTTCTGTGATGACAGTCTATATCATCACTGTCCAATACAGTAGACACTGGTCACATGTAGCTATTGAGCCCCTCAAATATGGTAGGTGTGACTGAGGAACTGCATCTTTACTTTCATTTAATTTTAATTAATTTAAATAATCATATGTGACTAAAGGTTACTGTATTAGACAACACAACCTTAGAGGATTTTAAATTGTTTCATTATTCATAAGAAATCTTCTTAATAATTTTCTTCATTAAAGGATAGAGGTAATTCAAACAAATTATATGACTGGGTGTTAAAATTAATATTAGACTGATTTTAATAAAATTAAATCAAAATTGAACTGAGGTCACAATCAAATATCACCATTCTATTACATACTCCTGGGACATAAGAATAAATGTAAAATCTTATCAACATTTATTACAAAATTCTATTACAAAAATTTTAGTAAAGTTTGACATCTTAGTGCAGAGCAATAATATCTCAGCAACTGTATTGCATATTGATGATTCTAAATAAATGATCACTTTGGACTGATCACTTGATGGAGAAGCAAGATATTTTGGATTACATGATCTTTCAAAATAGCTTTTTTCTTCATGATCTCACTCATTATGTCTTTTATTACTTAAGTTTCTATAAACATTTGTTTACTCAAAATGGATATGGCATACTTTACAAGGTTGACTAGCTGGCGCATTTTCTCTTAAAAGTCATGTTAACTGCAATTTAGTTTCCACTGTAACTATTTGAAAGTTTTTCATAATTGTTTTTGTACATGATTATCAGCTTTCAGAACCATCATCGTTATTGACTTACTTTACCTTTAAGGTCTATTTTGCTATACTATAATTACTACAGTTTGTTTCAGCAATGTGAACCAGCTCATGTGCACCTGGGATAGGAGAATGATGTGCTCTTGGAGGTCGTGCTGGTTCATGCGGGATTTTCCCCAGCATATTAATGTTGTATATGGAGGTCCCCACCCCCCAGGCCAAGGACAGGTACTGGTCTGTGGCCTGTAAGAAACCAGGCAGCATTAGGTGAGCAGGAGGTGAGCAGGAGGTGAGCAGATCAACAGCAGCATTAGGTTCTCGTAGGAGGGAACCCTATTGTGAACTGCACATGCAAGGGATTGGGGTTGCCCACTCCATATAAGAATCTTCCACAAAACTGGTCCCTGATGCCAAAAGGGTTGGGGACCTCTGTTGTATACAATCTGGATGCGCTGGCCTAGCCAGACATTTCGAGCAGGGCTGCCCTGTGCCCATTCACCCTTTGGCCTCCTCTGGTCTCCCCTTGTCCACATGCTCTCTCCTGCATGTATGTGCTCATGGTGCTTTCTTCTAATCTTTTGCCCTTTGCCCTCATCTCCATTACTCAGTGGCCTAAACCCTCCCCACACCTCCTTCCACAGTAGCGTTAGGGGTTTGTTGTTACTATTATTGTTTGCAAAGAGTGAAGTTGTGTATGTTTTGAGTGGCTTTGTGCTAATACTATTTTGCCCATAAGCCCTCTTGTTCTTAGTGTATGATTTTGTAGACTTGAGCCAGTTTTTATTTTTTTAGAAACATACTTGTTGCATTATGGCAAAACAATTGTACGTTGATTTTTCAATGGAATGAGAGAATAGCAATAAAAACAAAAACAAAAAACTATAAAGAGGTCTAGACTCCAAATTGCATATAGAATAACTTTATATTGAAAGTGGAAGCTGGGCTCGGTGGGTCAGCCTGTAATCCCGCGCCTTTGGGAGGCTGAGGTGAGTGGATTACCTGAGCCTGAGGGTTAGAGACCTGCCTGGGCAGGCGGGACCTCATCTCCACAATAAATCAAAAAATTAACCGGGCGTGGTAGCACGCACCTGTAGTTCCAGCTATTTGGAAGGCTGAAGCGGAAGGATTGCCGGAGCCCAGCGAGTCGAGGCTGCGGTGGCTGGGAGTGGCCACTACACTCTAGTCTGGGCGACAGTAAGACTCTAACTCAAAAAAAAAAAAAAAGAAAGTGGATATTCAGACATGAGCAATATTCCAAACTACACACATACTTTCTTTATATTCTTTTTCCTTATATTTCCTTATATTTATATCTTTTAAAAAATAATTGTGAAAACCAATTAGATATGATAACTTTCCAACAATTGCTGGCCTTACACAAGTCCTGGAGATGTTAGAAATGATACGTATAGTTTTTTTGAGATGTTGATACATGTACTCTTTAGGTCCTAAAACACCTGAAGAATATGACATACTTCTTCTGACCCCCATCTAGGAGGGCTCTTTTTCAGCTCAATATAAATGCCCCTTATTAGGATATATGTAGGAAAATTGTCCATGAATAACATGTCCATATTCCGGAGTTGGAATGTTCCTATCCCAAGGAAAAGAAATCTGCTACTGCGTGGCATTTAGAGAAAGTTGTTTCCTAGGTGTGTGCTTGTAGGGAGGAAGTATAAAGATCAGTTCATAATTGCCATTCTGACTGGAGTTAGGTGGTATCTCAGTGTGGTTTTGATTTGCATCTCCCTGATGATTAGTGAGGTTGAGCATTTCTTCATGTGTTTGTTGGCTGCTCGAATGTCTTCTTTTGTGAAGTGTCTGTTCATGTCTTTTGCCCATTTTATAATGGGGTTGTTTGTTTTCTTCTTTTCAGTACGTTTCAGTTCCTTGTAGATCCAGGATGTTAAGCCTTTGTCAGACCTAGAGTTGGCAAATACTTTTTCCCAGTCTGTAGGCTGTCTCCCTGCTCTCTTGATGGTTTCTTTGGCTTTGCAGAAGCTTGTCAGTTTAATAAGGTCCCATTTGTCTATCTTCTCTCTTAAGTCCTGTGGGTTTCGGGTTTTGTACAGGAATTGGATGCCAGTTCCGATTTCCATGAGAGTATTTCCTTCCTTTTCTAAGGTTCTTATGGTTTGAGGCTTAACCTTAAAGTCTCTGATTTCTGGTGAATGAGTGACCGTGACTGAGCTAAAATCTTCCTGAGGTCTCATCTCAGTAAATGGCCCATTATACCCACTGTATAGGACAGTGGGTATGTGACTTCTACATTTGAGCCACTACTGATTAATGAAAAAAAAAAAAAAAGATCAGTTCATATATATCCTACTCAGCTGAGTGCCTTGAAAGTATTTGTTTTTCAGAGAAAGCTACAATAAATTAACAACCCTTAAAATATATGTGCATTAACTTGAGAGTTATACACTTTTAACTGCCTTACATCAACTATGAGATTTCTCACTGCCAGTATGACTCAGGAGTACTGCCCAGTGATAAACAGCAGAGACTAGGACACACTCAGAGCTTGACACAAAATGTTTTCCAGGTTGGAATCCACCGCCCTGGATGCCATCTGAAGATCAGAGGCTGGCAAGTTGTGCTCTGTGTTACTATATTGATTAGGAAGACTGACTCTGAAGTCAGACTCTGGATTCAAAGCTCAGCTGTGTCACTTCTTTGCTGTGTAGGCTGGGTAGCTTTGCCTCCATTTTTTCATTTTTTAAAAATGTAGGAATAAAATAATTCTAATTATATTAGGTTGTCGAGAGCATTGAATAAAATAAATGTAATTACCATGGTGCCTAGCATAAAATGAATGCTTGATGCATGGTAGTCTTCCTGCTAATGATATCTTTTGAGTGTTTCTTCCCCCAAATCCTAAGTGAAAACATGACTGTAACATAGTTAACATTTTAAGGAGGCTCCCAGCAGAAGTATAGACTACTCTCACCACTGGAGTCAGAATCAAGGTAATCAGTCACACTGAAAATGACATACTGATCACCAGCATAGGTCAGCTACTTCTTAGAAGCAGAACGCTGATCCTTTAGACAAGAGGATATTATATCATGTCTGAGTGAGAATTCTTGGCAAAGGGAACATGGGAGATAATACAGTTCATGGCTATAGGCGAATGCCCAATATGCAATGGATACTGCCAGTAACCTTGGTTTTATCTCATGAACAAGCACTTTAATATATTATTTTTTCCATGACCCATATATGTTCTGTGCACATTTTTGTGTGATATACCGTAAAAGGAGATGATGTCTATGAACACATGTTGAAAAGTCATGGAGGATACAGTTTAGATTATAAGCTCTGTCTTCAGATTTCTGGCTCTTCCACGGACCAGATGTGTGACTTTGTCAAATTGCCAAACACTCTGGGTCTTAGTTTTCTCATCCATACAATGGAGATCAACATAAAATACTTATGCTGTATTTTGTATGTGGTTAAGTAGTCAGTAAATGATAGCTATTGATAATTATACATTATCATTTATTTTTAAGCATTTCAAAATAATCCACCATTTTACAGAGACTTAAACATCACTTATGTTCAGAGGCCCTGCTATGAGTACTAGGTCATATGTTTAAAAATGAATGGAGATGGCAATTGAGAAGCAGGCAAGAAGCAAGTTTCATTCCATTTAGTTGGAGGAAGCTCATTAGAGAACAATCACCATAACTCTTGAGGGAAGATCTATGACTTGGTGGTATTGGTGGTCACACAGTAGAAAGACAGAATTCACAGAGATAAGGAAAGGGATAATAAGTGAAATGAAAGGTAAGTAGGTTTATTTTTTAGGAAAAGAGTGATGGATAATGGGGTAGAAAAATAATCAGGTAAATGACAAAATGATCGTGGGTTATATCACAAGCATGCCATTAAACCTGTATTAATTGTGACAATGCTAGCTGCTATAGCATGCATATGCTGAAATGTCAGTGACTTAACACAGGGGTATTTTGTGTCTGTGTCACAGTCTGGGAGAGTGGTTCCTTGTTGGGCAGTCTCTTCTAAGCTGTGTTTCATCTTGTGGACCCACCATCTTCCACTTGTAGATACCATGGATCACCCTGCAGTAACTTCCAGTCAACTGGAAGAGGACATTGCATGAAGTATTGGAGGTGGAAAGTTTTTATAGCCCAGGCCTGGGAGTACTGCTTATCATATCAGCCCACATTCCTCTAGCCAGAAATCAGTCTCATGACCTGACCTACATCTGATTGTGTCCAAGAAGAAAGGACACGGGTATTGAAACACACATAGCCTCTGCCTCAAACACTTTGTGTAAAATGGTGATATTGCCTTGCTTAATACGAACCAATACAAATTCAGAATCTAACTAGGAACAAGAGACAGTGAATTTTATCTGGAGATTCAGGGGCAATTGAACTCAATCTATCTCATTACTACAGCCAAAAATCTATGAACGAATTCCTATGCTAATCAAAATTCATCTTCCTCAGAAAGCTCTTCCCTGAGTACTTTATAAGAACAGTAACCAAAGTGAGATCCAAACTTTACTGTACAATGATCATTTGTATGTCTAACCCTCAATTGTACCCCACATCATTAAAATAAATTTTTTTTATAAAGAACACTAACTAGCACTTTGTTCTTAATCTGTATAAGGCACTGTGCTAAGAGCTTTATGTGTATTACCCAATTTACTTACTTTTATTATATTTCTGTGAAGTATGTATTATCATTTCTATTTTATAGATTAAGAAACTGAATCCCAAGAAATGTCCTGACTTGCCCAAAACCACAGAGGTAGTAAATGGTGAAGCAGTGATGCAAACATAGGTTTGGCTTCCAAAGCCATCAGACTGTATGTACTCCTGTGAATTCTGATCATTCTTCTCTTCAGAATTCCTTGTAAATACCCATTTAGTGCTCTGATATGCCTCTCTGCAAATTTTTGCATATATATTGATTTGTAAGCTGTATTGGTTACCTATTGCTAGGTAACAAACACTCCTCAAGTGCAAAGGTTTAAAACAAGAATCACTTGTTATTTATTAAGATACTCTTAGGTCACTGGATGGTTCTACTCCACTTGGCATTAGCTGGAGTCACACATAAGGTTGCACCCAACTGGTGGCTGGACTGACTGAAAGGTCCTAATAAGCTTCTCTCACATGCCTGGGGTCCTGGTGCTGTCAGCTGTGGTACCTCAGGTCTTCTTGTGGCCTCTTCTCTCCATTGCTTTTCCCCTTCTAGGACCTCTCCACATGGCCTCTTTTTAAAGGATAGCCTGGAATATCTTACAGCATGGTAGCTGTTTTCCAAAAGGGAGAAAACAGAGGTTCCCAATCCTCTTAAGGGCTAGGTCCAGAACTAGTTCAGCATCACTTCAGTTCATTCTATTGGTCCAAGGAGTCATGAAGCCAGAGTGAAATCACAAATTGCCATACATCATCCTAAATCTGGTGTTCAAAAACTTAAACTTTAAAGAAAAAAAGTTAATTTAATATAAGGAAAATAAAGGCACATACTTTTTTTTGCACATCCAAGTTTGTGGACTGATACACTAAAACTGTATGGTACATGTAGACATTATGCTATCATGGGTAATCAGTCAGATGAAAGGAGAGGGGAATGATACTTCACTGCTAAGTTGGGGGAGCAGCAAAGAATTTCTGGTCACCCTTTAATCTACCACATACCATTCTTTGTATGAGTGTCTAGTACTGCCATTCTGGCACCCCTGAAGGTCAGATCTGGACCTTTTTTGTGTTGCAAATTGACCCTTAGCACTGAGAAAAATGTTCTACATACAGTGGGTCTGAAAATTTTTGGTCAACTGACAGCAGAAAAAGTATAACCTATTGTATTTTTGTGGGTGAAAAAGCAAGATCTGGACATCTTTGGCTCCCTATCTGAGAAATTGAGTGAAATAACTATTTCCAAACATTGTCTTTCCAGAGAAACTGTGGCCATCTCTTTATGGGTTCTCTGCTTCTGTCCTCACCTATTTTCAGATGCTTACTCACCTACCTGTCTGAGCTGGAACATGGAGCCTTTCCATTGATTGGCATCTGATAGCTATGAAAAGTGAAACATTTGGAATTTATGGCAAATGATAACTAGATGTTGTATGATGAATTAGCAATCCCATGAAAAGATTCTGCTAAAATGAGATCTCTGTCCATTTTTGTTGGCTGTTTCTTAAGGGAAAAAAATTGCCTGGGCACACATAAAAAGTATCAGCTCTCACCTGATCTATTTTGAAGCGTAGGTGGCTATTGGTTTTACCCTAGGCCTAATAATCTTGGCTATACAGTATGGCAACAACACTTAACTGTTCACTTTTTTTAAAGGGATTTTTGTCAGATAAGGCCTCCCACACATGTGCACAAGCAAGTAAATAACTTGAATAAGAAAATATGATTAAATTGCACAAGCATAAAAGAATGAGATTGAATAGAAATAAGCAATTGGGTGATCTTATCTGTAAAACGCAGGGATGGCTCTCAAGAAAGTGAAACGGTTTGGTTAAATGTATCCTGCCTTTCTTTGTGCTAGATATCTGAAAACACGCACTCACATATGGTTTGCTGTACTAGAAGTAATACCTTTTTCTTCCATTCAGGCCTCTTCCTTTGCCAAGGTCCCTGTAAGTAGATAATGACAAAAATTTATGAGGGTTAGATCCAAAAGCAAAGGCCTAGGGCATATTGCTGGAAAGATAAAGATTGCTCTTCTGGGAGTTCTCTATTTCTTTATTACCTGAGAAAAGATGGAGTAGTAATTGACATGTGGTTCTTGACAGATGTTGACAAGGGAAAAGCATGTAACTAAGCTCCTTGGAGTTTTTGTGAAAGCTGATTATGATGCTTGTCTCCATGTCCCATAACCTCAAGTGTACAATCAAATATCCCCCCTTACCCTACATGCCCAACAGACATCTATGCAGCTGCTATAGGACTGTATCGGCATCTGGCCAAAGAATATAATTCTCTTGCCTCACATAAAGGATGTACACAACAGAGACCATTGAACATGGAGTGAGTGCTTTGATATGTTCTATTGCTAATCTCTTAAAATAGACTGATTGCTATGGAGAAAGAATTTGTCAAAATTTACCTTTTTTACTTTCAAAGTTTGTATCTGGGCATATACTACAAAATTAAACATTTTATTGTTTTGCCCCAAAATAGTATCTATAATTTATTTGATAAAATAGTGGTATAATAGAAATATTAACAAATATGCTATTAGAATAGCACTAGATAAGAATAAGAATTAAATTTAGAAAGGGAGTTTCTTCATATTTGCCAAACATTCAGATGAAAAGTTGAAAAATTTTCACTCATGCAGATATCCTAAATATCCAGATGTTATGTAGTGAAGATGTTTGGCAAAAAACAATACTTTCTTTCTATACCCATATGTTTCATTCTAGCTTCATTTTGTAGAAAATTATAGAATAATGGAAATTACAAGCATGTTTTAGTTTTTAAGAACAAAAATCAAGCAAGATAAAGCAATACTACTTTTAAGCCTCTTTTTAGTATGTCTGCAGTAGTAAATGAAGAATTCCTTGGGTCTTAATGAAAGAAGACTTGTTCATGATAAAAGAAATCACAGAGCTCTGACTTCAGTACACTCTGTATTCTTTTCTCACTCTTTATTACTTCATGCTTTAATACTATGGCTAAATAATGGTTTGAAATTTTAGTTTGTCTTCCCTTATATTTTCAATTTTCCCTCTCCTCCCTATATTAACTCCTGCAGCAGGCTCTGTGGTTCATTACCAGAGAGGAGTTGCAGATTAGAGTGAAAAGTGCAAACAGCCATGAATCATCCTAAATTTGGTTTCCAAAAACTTAAGCTTCAAGAAAAAGTCTAGTTAATATAAGGAAAATAAAGACATGCACTTTCTTGAACAACCAAGTTTGAATAGACTGATACACTAAAATTGAACAGAGCATGTAGACATTATGCTATCATGATTGTATCAGTCAAATCTCTTTGTAACAACAGATAATAATTTCTGATACTACATGTCTGCCATTGGTCCCTGCCACTGAATATTTAAACTAAAGAGGTAGTCCTCATTTGAAACACTGGCTTTCTTATGACAAAAGGGATTAAGAGCTCAGAGTGGTGGTGCACACCTGTGGTCCCAGCTCTCTAGGAGTCTGAGATGGGAGGATCTCTTGAGCCACATGGGCAACATAGTGAGATCTTATCTGGGCTGGGCAGGAGTGAAGGGGATGACTCTTCATGCTTCTGTTCAAAAGTGACCTATGTCACTTCTACTAAAAAATAATTGGGCAAATCAAGTCATATGGCCAAGCCTGATATCTTTGGGTAGAAAATACAATCCTGTCACTGGAAAGGGCTGTATGGGAAAGGAGCTGGCAGGAAGGGGCAGCAAATCATTTACCCTCAATACAACTTACCACAATGATCATTTGAACATTATGTGCTTAACAGTGCAGACTGCTGGGTCAGATATGTCAAAATGATAATTCATTTATGGTATCTTTCCTATGGGAGAACATAAAATAGGAGACAAAACACCACTTGAGACAGATAGAAAACAGCATGAGAACAGTTAAGCTGTTTTGGAAGTTTCTGGATAGGTATGCAGTATTGTTTTATAAATTATATATAGAATGAGAGTAAGTTCAGAGTAGAAGACAAAGAACAGAGAGAACTGACCCCCATTCCATCAAACTGGAAAATGTTTATGGAGTGGAGAAAAAATGTTTGTGGAGGAAAAGTTTATGGTTTAGTAGCTGAATGACTGGGGAGAAAAGTTACTACATCATGATTAACATTTGATTGCTCCCTTAGAATTTACAACTGTAATTTTATTTAATACTTTTAGCAACCACCTGAGGGAGATGATATCACTTCTGTTTAGAAGTGAGGACACTGAGGTTCAGTTTGATTGACTGAAGTTTTCAAAAGACATGTCAGAAGCAGGATTGGAGCAATCACTCTGCTTTATACCCTCACTGTATGTTTTCTGTGCTAAAAGGGACACACCAGGAAAAGTATGTACCTCATAAAGCCTCCAAATAGGGGCATGGACCAGAAGAAGGCAGCCTGAGCCATGTTGTGTTCAGTTGGTGGAATTCTCCTAGGTAAGAAAATGATGGATGTAAGGCAGTCTAGTGTATACAACCTCAAGTATTTTGAATCCCTTAATTGGTGATATGGGAAGTACAAGGATTTATTCAATAAATATTTGCTGAAGACCAGCAGGCATGATAACAGACAAGGAGGGGCACTCCTGATACAGATTGTGGATATGGAAGAACCTAGTTGGTCTTAAAAGTTATATGTAAAACCATCCATCTTAACTTTTTAATTGTATTTTCCATCTCCCACTCTCAGCTCCCCGAAGCTAACAGATATTGAGTGGAACTGTGTTTCTTTTTTAGAGTTATGATAAGAAGAGATTGGAAAAGAGGCTTTGGTTATCTTTAGAGAAGGATCTTCTAGTTTCTATCATTAGTGGAAAGAGGTAGGGTACTAGCACAGTTGAAAAAGTTTGTGGTGCTGTCCACTTCTGGTCGAAGATGACAGTGAGGAATGATGCAATGGATTTGGTGTCTGTGTTAGTTCAGGTCTTTTGAGAAGCAGTCACTACTATGAGACTAGACATGTAAGAGATGTATTTAGTGAAGAAACATATGAAGGATAACGGGGAGGGAGCAGGAGAAAGTGCGGAAGGCATTGAGACTATGATACAAGTCTCATACCCGTGAAAGGCAGTGAGAAGGAGAAACATTTAGGTAGAAAGAGTCTCAGATTGTCATGTAGTTCTAAGAAAATTGTGGCCAGGTTTGGGGACTTGGGGAGCTCTTAAACTAAAATGGTCAGTCATTGGAATTCTGTGTCTAGCAGGAATGGGCTGGGATTAGTACCCTCATTCTACTCAGTCATTGACTGAGAGCTCCCTGTGGGAGGTGTGACCTTGGGGTGAACAAGGTAATAAATCCAGAGGAGCAGAAATTGGAGCCATCAGTCAGCTGTATTCCCCACAGCAGGAGATTTGTGCTGCCACCCCTTGCATTGCATGGATCTATTTCTTCATGAGGGGATCTTAGAGGGAAGTTAGCAGGACAAATGGCAATCCCCATCACTGCATTTGGTCTCAGGGCTGTAATTGGTGCTCATTCTCTTATGCCTCCATTTTGCATTCTTAATTCTCCCTACTTTCAGTGGCATGCCTCAGTGTCTTAGCTGATGGTATTATCTGCATCTATACTCCTAAGATGTCTGGGCCTTTGGCAATCATATGTCTCTCAGGACTGGTTGCTAGACATGTTTGTTAATTATTACAATGGGACAAGGAGGTAGCAGGAGGTGCCCAAGTGGATCACCTGAGTTCCATATATATTCCCCCTGGCCCTCTTGTGTAAAAACAGCTCTCCTCCTCCTGTGCAAGGTAAATTACCATGTCAGTAAGGTTACTTTTTATTTGGCCCACTGGAGCATGGGCAAAAGGCTTCAAAAGTGCCCTGGTAGCAGCCATAGTTTATAGTTTAATGGGGCCCTGCCTTTAGCCTCTAAAAAGACTGTTCTGTTTTTGAGATTGAGTACCAACCTTGCAAAGTCCATAGTTGTGGGAAATGCAAAATCCCCCAGCGGATCATTTGGGAGGGATGGTAAGTGGGACCAATCCTGCTTCCAATCCTTGGTTCCCAGATTCATGCATTCTTCCTACTAGGAGCACAGAACCATGTAGAAGAAGACTCTGATTTAATGCACATATTGTTTCCTGGAGGTGGTACCCTATCCTCTCAGAGGATTACCTCTGAGATGAAGTTTCACCTATGACGACAGAAGGCTGTTCGAACACTCTCTGGAGCCAGCTGCTTCTGTATGGTGTGGTACATAAGATCCGTGAATCTCATGGTCTGGTTATATGTTCAGTTTTCTGAGGGGTGTGGTATATAATAAAATCAGTAATTCCTACAGTCATGGATCAATCCTGTACCTCCTTTGCTTTGAAGTGGTTCCTCTAGTTAGATGCTGTGTTTTCTAGAATGTCTGCATTCCTTAAGTTCCCAGAGAGCAGAGGCACCTGATACTTTGTAGGCAGAAAACATGAATCTATACTTGAAATTGGTACTATCCCTGTGATGATGAGCCACTGGCCTTTCTAGGATGGAAGGTGCTCAGTGTAGCCAATTTCCCATGAAGTGGCCAGTTGGTCTCAAGTACTATACCCTACCAGGAGCTAAGTGTTGAAATTCAGAGGCAGAAATAGTTAGATGCTAGTATATCCAGACTGATAGACCATATACAGCCTTTATCATGGCCACTGTAGCTTTTCCATTTGTGTACTTACATGCTGGTTCTGAGGTGGCCAATGACAAAAAATAGCTAACATCAACCAAGCAAGTCATTCTGTGAATTGGTTGTTCAATATCTCTTAGATGGAAGATGCTTTCTGATGGTCATTAACATACAATACAAAACCTTCACACTTTGTGCCACTCCCACATGTCTCACAAGCCTCTCCTCACACCTCCTTGCAACATATTTTTTAGTCGGTCCCCTTCCAAACCCATAACAGCTGGTCACTGCCCAGGAATCTCTATATATTATCACCTTGGACTACTTCTCCTTGCACACATCAAAAGAATAATCAGGTGCATTGCTCTTAGCTCTGTCCATTGGGAAGATTTATCCTCTCCACTGTCTTTCAAGTCCCCCTTTGAATGTGTCTGGAGTGCAGTAGCTGTCATTTTCAACTTGCTCTCCCATGTCAAACCATGTCACATTTTTGTCCTCAACCATATGGTTTCCTTGATCCAGGGCCTATCTACACCATATGCCCTATGAAACAAAGAAAAGCTTTTTCAAATTGATATTGCTCATGCTACAGCATGTCAGTTATGTATTTTCTGTTCTTATCCTTTTCTTTTACACTCATTAGCTGCCTCCACAAATAGAATCATGTGTTCTAATCAATAAAAAAGAACAAATACATATCCTCTTCCAAAATACTAAACTTGGGAACGTTCAGGAATATAGGTTATTTGCATGCATATTTGCATTTATTATAAATTAAAAGAAAATAATGTGTATAAACCCAATCCTTGCTTGCATGAAAATCTTTAATTATTTTCCTATTGTACTCCCACCCAGAAAAGCAGGTAGCTGAAATAAGATTCTATAACTAGTAAAGCAATATCACTGTCATGATGTTTATTACAAAATAAGCCAAAATTGGATGATCAAAAACTTCTGTGATACAGGAATGCTTTTAGGGATTAAGGATGTTGAAGTGTGACAAAACACAGTTACCTACATCTATTTGAAAGAGTTCTATATATATGAGATTTTAGACTTGTTTTAGGTTACCCAGAGTACAGAAATACAAAGAAAAAGAAATTAGAAGGAGGTAGATTTTCATTCTATATAAATAAAAGTTTTATGACAAAGCTATGCAAAATTGGAATGGGTTTATCTAAAGGTAATAAGTGTTCAATGGAAGGTTGAATACTGGCATGTCTGACAAGAGGCTACTTGACCAAATTGTAGGGATATTTTAGATAGAATTCATAGATTATGTAGGGAGAAGTGGAGAGACCATGTCTGAAATCATCTAAGAGAGCAGCATAGCACAGTGAAAAGAGCATAGGTTTAAACCAGAACCTAACAGCCATGTCAACATTGTCAAATTACATCATCTCTTCTATACATAGGAATGATAATATCAACCTTGAGAGTTTTTTTAAAAGTCTAATGTAATTTTTAAAAAGTGTTTAACAGAATGCCGAACATATAGCTATGTTTAGTAAAATTTTCTATCATACTCTGATATTATGTAGTTAGGCCTTATGAAGTTGGCAACATTTGACTTTTTTTTTTTTGAGTTGGAGTCTCACTCTGTCACTCAGGATGGAGTGCAGTGGCACAATCATGGCTCAATGCAGTCTTAACTTCCTGGGCTCAGATGATCCTCTCACCTCAGCCTCCCAAGTAACGAGGACAATAGGCTCACGCCACCAGGCATGGCTAATTATTTTTTTATTTTTTTGTAGAGACGAGGTCTCACTATGTTGCCTAGGCTGGTCTCAAACAACTGGGCTCAAATGATCCTCTCATCTTGGCTTCCCAAGTGCTAGGATTACAGGCATGAGCCACCGAGCCTGGCAATATTTGACTTTTCTAACCTATATAAATGCTAAGTTCAATTGTATGCAAGGAAGACAGGCTGGCATTGGAGAAAAAGATCCTTGGGCATGACAATTCGCATTCAGTTCAGCCTTTGCCATCTACTTTGTGGCATCTAACCATCATTTTTACAAAGTTTCAATTATGCTGGAGGAATATACTTTAGTGATCTATTGCACTGTGTGGTAACCTCAGTTGAAAATGTACTGTATATTTCAAAATCACTAGAAGAATCAAATTTTAATGTTCTCATCACAAACAAATGATGTTAGTGGGATGATAGCTATGTTAATTAACTTGATTGACTCTTTCTATAATGTATACATAGATCAAGTAATATTCTGAGAACCATAAATATTCACAATTATTATTTGTCAATTAAAATGGGTAATTTCATGTGATATTATGAACAAAGTAAGTATAACAAGTATAATTAAATCCCAGTTCCCAAAATACCTAAGATTCTAAGATTCAGATTTAGGATCTAATGTTTACAAACCCTTTGATTTTTAAAGATTCTTTCTCATTTTATTTTTCAAAAGCATGATAATATAGAAGTAAGAATTCGTTTTGGTTTCTTGGGTGTGAAATACTCGATTAGATAGAATTCCAAAACCCATGTGGCCAAGAAGCATATCGCACAAAACTATGAGGGGAGGGTAGAAAGGATAAATATATATGGATAGAGAACTCATACATCTTACTTTTCCCAGTCATATGCTTTGGCAATTACAGCAGATTACCAAGGAGAATTCAGGCAATCATGTTAACTGATCCTGCCCGTGTCAACTTGTACTCTGGAAGCAGCTGAGAAAAAGGGTAAGAATACTTTGACATTTTTGTAAATTGTGACATATTTCTAACAAGTATTGGAGTTTTAGTGTTTGTACTCCACCATAAGCTAGAATTACAATTTTCTATTATAATTACTTTCAGCAACTGAAGACATGGGTCCCTTTGAGGCATATGTATAGGTGTCTTTTAAGGCAATCTATTTCCTAGCATAAGTAAGCATTTGGCACTTTAATTATGACTCATTAAAAAAGACCATCTATTTACCTGTCTGTTGATCAAAATTTCTAAATTATGGATGGAGGAAAAAATGTGAATGCCAGCTATATTTGAAAGAAATAATAATCATTTCCTTATGCAAGAAAATTATAGAGTGCACATAATAAGCTATGGTAGATAACACTTTGATAAACCAACTGGATATATCAGTTATATGATAATTCTAGAACCTGTATTTCTAACTACTCATATTAAAACAAAACAAAACAATCCCACTACTTTGATTCTTTGTGCACACACACACAAGGCATAAATCATTTTTTAAAATCCCTTTACCTGTAAAAGTGATTACTAATAACTTATCACTTAAATGATAACTTAAACTATGTTTTTACTTCAGCTAATAAGCCACTATTATCATAACGATTCATTTATACCTAGAATGACAAAAGGAAAAAGAGTGTTTTTGCATGACAAACAGGCACAGTTCTGAAAACTAGAACATTTTCAGCATATTAAGCCTGAAACATTTAATCAAATATTAAAATTTTCCCATAGATCAGAGCAACGATTACTACAACATTCTATGAATCAACATCAGGGTCATAGTTGAGGAGAAAAAAAGATCAGGAGACTGAAAGGAAAGTGCAGCCCATTGTCACTCTAGAAACATGGCAGATGGTTAAAGTCAGAAGTCACATAATTAACTAGAAGAGCCAACGTCCAAACCACCTGGTTGAAGTTATGAGAATAACAGGACTAACCCCTAAACTGGGGACAGAAGCCAAGCAAAGGTAGTCACAGAACCCGAAAGGCTTTGAAACAACAGAGCTTTTTGTTTTAAAAAATGCAATAGAAGATAAATAACGGCTGGGCGTCTCTGGCATGGTCAGACTAGAGACAAGAATGAGCTGATTGAAAGTTGCGCCTGTTCAACAGGATCAGGAGACATTCTGATTCCCTAAAGGTCATTGTACTGGATCGTGAGGGTGTAGACAAGTCAGTGGAAATCAGACAGACTGAACGTTCTTCAGCTAACTCACCTTGGCCAGGTGACATTTTTGCATGTTTTTCTGATTTCAGTACAGGAGAAAGAGAATCGGGCATTTGAGTTGTTATGCATGGCAAGTGTTGACATTCTTCCTCTTCTTTTAGATAACATCTCTTGTATTATTTTTAGTTAGTAGCATTAAGGACTGGATTCCTCAGGAAAGTAGAATATTGGGCCTGTTTAGCCTCTTGACTCAAACCAATGGGAGAGAAGCAACAAGTGAAAGGGAAAAAATATTTCATTGAATAGTTTGTAATTTTTAAACAGGCCACAATGCATTTCCGTATTCCACTGAGAACACACTTACTTTTCCTCAGCCCCTCTCTCTGGAGGATTTTCCTTTTATTTCCTGAGCATCTTCAAAGCTTAAGCCAGAGACTGAGAGGCACCACCAGTCCACTTTTCTCCTGGGATACTAACAATAGATACCTCAGATCTATAGCTAGTAGGTTCCCAACCTATCAACAAATGGAACTTCTAACATTTCCCTCTAGTAATTGTATTAACTTATAGATTTTCTCTTGACAGGAAGTTTTTTTTTCTGATGTTATCAAAAGTTTCCTCTTCCTAACTCCATCTTACCACTCACACCCATGGTTATCTCTTTGTGTGCTGGAAAACAATATTAATCCCTCACTGGTTTCCTATTTTTAGACCTGGTTTGGTCAGTCTATATAGTCAAATGGTTTATATTTAGCTTCTCTTCAGTTTCTCCCATTAGTCATTCAGATTCATCACTCCCTTAGTCATTTTTGTTGGGTGGTTGGTTTTCAATTTCCTGAAGTTGGCCCAGGATGGAAAACAGCATTTCCAGGGACAGCTCATAAGGGTGGGTCAGATACTTTAGTCTATAGTCTGAAATGATTCTACACATGCCTTGGAAACCAACATAAATTTTCATCCTTTTCCAATTCATATCTCCTTTAGCTTCACATGATTACCTTTGAGTTCCTTCTATTAATGATACCTTCCCATCTTGGAAGTTTCCATGGCATGTTGTTATTCCCAGAATGTAGCACTATACCTGGCACATAGTTAGAACTCAGGATACACTTGCTAAATGAATGAATAAAATACATGGTTTAAACACTACTGGTAAGGCTTTCAATTTTTTTTCCGGATTTATAAGATTTAATTTTTTAAAAAAATTTATTTAACACCTTTTAATATTTTACTTCAACTTAGATATGTTATCAGTTAGATTAATAAAGTACAATCTTATCCGATACAAGCATTTAACGTGCATGCTCTGGCATAGAATTTGTGGAGCCGTGTGCCTTGAACGTTTCTTGCCCTAGGATGTCTGGCTTGGGAACTGACTTTAGAAATCATTTAATCTAATTCAAACATTTTATAAGCTTTAAACCTGACACCTAGAGAATTTTAGTGGAGGTATGTTTTCTAGGCCGGGCACGGTGGCTCAAACCTGTAAGCCCAGCACTTTGGGGGGCCGAGACGAGAGGAATGCCTGAGCTCGCGGGTTCAAGACCGGCCTGGGCAACATGGTGAGACCTCGTCTCTACAATAAAACAAAAAATAAGCCAGGCATGATAGCATGTGCTTGTAGTCCCGGCTACTTGGAAGGCTAAGGCAGAAGGATTGCCTGAGCCCAGCAGGTCGACGCTGGGGTGGCTGTGAGCATGCCACTGCACTCCAGCCTGGGCAATGAAGTGAGAATGACTCAAAAAAAAAAAAAAAAAAGTTTTCTACTGGCCAGTCCTGGTGGCTCACATGTATTCCCAGCACTTTGGAAGGCCAATGTAGGAGGATTGTTTGAGCCCAGGAGTTCAAGACCAGTCAGGGCAGCATAGCAAGACTTTGTCTCTACCAAAAAAAAAAAAAAAATTACCCAGGCATGGTGACATGCACCTGTACTCCCAGTTACTTAGGTGGCTGAGGCAGAAGGATACCTTGAGCCTAGGAAGTTGAGGTTGCAGTGAGCCGGGATCACACCACTACACTCCAGACTGGGTGACAGAGTGAGACACTTTCAAAAAAAAGTTTTCTATTATTATTTTCTCTTTTGTTCATACCTTATTCGTTGTGCTTGACAATAACATCGCGTCGAATGTAATGGTCAGCTCTTTCAAATCAGTCAAACACACTTTTTTTAACTTTGGAAAATGTAGCTGCTGTTTAAAAAGGCTTATTTTCATCTGCAGTTCAAATTCTGCAATTTGCAAGCTCTCTGGCAACCCTCTGATGATTCCTGAGGTTTCCCAGATGAACGTTATCATACTAGAGAGTTAGAAATTGACCTCTTAGAGTTCTGAGACTCATTATAGGTCCATAACCAGAATCCATCTGGGGTTTTCGCTGTGGTCTCCTGTCTGCACGTAACTATTTTCCTTGGTATATTTACCCTTTAGATTATACATGGAATTTTGAGATTGGTCACTTGGTGGCACTGTGGTTAACAGCTTGTTTTTCTTGTGAATTTTTCCACTGCCTTCTTAGCATTTGTTTTTAAATTGCAGTTACATGAAATATGTGCATCTTTTAAATTCTGCTGCAGGTGAAATGATTTAATAGCTCTTGACTTCTGGATTAATTTTAAGCATTAGAAACATTGTAAAAACAGACTCTTGTTAATAATGATCATTATCGTAATGGTTTGAGGCATAATCATTTACCAACATTAGCCAAGTGATTAAAATCCATCATGAGTTTAATTTGAAAAGATTTAGTTCCTTTGCAATAAATGGCTAATAATATTAGCCTCATTTCTGTGAGGCCAAAATTTATCATTATATGACTTTGAAAATTCACTACTTGATAGAAATCTACTCTCATTAACACAGGCCATATTATCCCTATTGTTTACAAAGTCTGTGTTGTTCCCTGTATTAGTACTGAATTGGGCCATATGGTGCACACTGTACGGGCAATCGTCACATTTTTATGGTCCTATTTGATAATTTATTATTTCACAAAGTAAGTGACCTCAGCAGATGTTAACATTAATTAACATGGTCAGTCAAACCTATAGGGAAAGGGAAACATTATAGTTTTATGACTCATTTTAATCAAAACTAGATATGATATCTATAATGACCAGGTCTTTTTTGATATAATATATTCATCACTTTGTAACAATACCTTTAACAAGTGTCCACTCGTAAAGTTAGCCATACTTCTCCAAAAATATTCTCTTAACTGACCAAAACAACAACAATAAAAGATACAGCACTACATTTTTTTCTACAAAGAATCTGCTTCTAGATTTTAAATGTACTCACCCTTCTCATTATTTATTTTAATAACTCATGAAAAAATGTTGACTCGCTGGGTATTCTACCCAGCAGATAACCCACAACAGTAACGATCTTACTTCCAAAACTCCGTAAAAAATTAAAAGTGGGAAAACGCACAACAAACAACCCAAAACTTAAACAAATAAACCTTAGCAACTATGGAGGGAAAACCTGTATTTCTTAATGGGTACTATTTCATATCCAGAAGTTTTCCCCAAAGAAAGTAACCAAATAAATATCTCACACTGACTGATATTAGAGGTTAAACTTCCATAGGCACAATGATGAATGGTGATCTTTATGGCTATATTAGCTATTTCCTCCTCAAAACAAATCAATATTTTTATCCTTATTTCATTAAAAGACCCAGAGATCTATGATGAGGAATTAACATGTCCAAGATTGTTTTGTGAATGGATAGAAGGTATGTCAATTAGCCAATAAATGCTAATGTGAAAAATACACACTTTCTGTCTAATCAGTTTCTCTTAACTGTCTCAAAACTCTAGTCAAGACTCCAGAAGGCTAGTCTATGAGCAGACCGAGGTTTGGATAGGCAAGATGTTAAAAAAAAAAAAATGACCCAAGGAAAATCAGATAACTTAACACTCCCATACAGAATTTACTATAATATTTTAGTAAAGTAAAAAATAAAAAATTTTCAGTCAAGTTAGAAACATTCAGAGTTCCACTAGACTAAAACTACTCATTCATTGATTTAGTCACATTTATTTATTTGAAACATAGTGTGGAGCACCTACTCTATATAGGATGCTGGGCATTAGTGATACTAGAAAGTTAGTATGGCCAAGGTGACCCCTCCAACCATTTATAGCACTGCAATCCTACCCCCAAATACTTGTGCTGCATGTTTAAATAGTATGTGTTTTAGTTAAGAGTAAAGTCAAAAACAGAATTTAGCATAGAAAATTAGAATGGACATAACCATAAGAGAGCATCTAGATGAAAAAATTGAATTACAGGAAAGTTAAATTACTTATTCAAGATTTCATAGCTAGACAGTGGCAAAGGGAAGCTGAACACAACTTTTTAAGAATTCATTCCATTATATACCATTTCCCAAAGACCTTTTAAAAGTTTCCTGTGTATATCCCAAATAAGAATTTTAATCCCCTAAACCTATATATAATACATGTATACTGAGTTTTTTTGGTATCTGAAGGATGACATAGTAGAATGTAATAGTGATTTATGATTGAATTAATGTCCACCTTAATATGAACTAGCTAGTGAAACTTTATGACTTAAAAATATGAAAATTGTGCTCCCTAGGTTTTATGAAGCTTCGATAATGACTCTAATGTTTTTATGGACTAAAAATTTTCCCTTTTCAAATAAAGTAAGTGGAAAAAAACACATCCTTCTTGAAGAATTAGTGGCAATAAATTTGTCCGTGGTTACAGATTTATTCTTTCTAATAAATTTTTAAAGTGCTCTTCGTTGTTGCTGCTGTTGTTTGAAAGTTTCTTTCCCTAGTTATTTATTAATAGTAACTTCTAGCCAATAAAAGCTTACAAGTTCGTGTTTCAAGTTTTATAAAAATTTTTCTTCTCTTGCTAAGGTGTTTTAAATAATTATTCTAATATTTTAAAATAGTTAACATACTTTATAATGATGATATTTAAATGGTGCTAAGACAAAGTCTAGTCTGTAGAGCAAAATGGAGGATTGGGACACAGTGGAGACAGACTGAGGGGCTAGTTCATTAAAGCTGGTTGTAATAGCCTGACCACTTATCTGGTTAATTTCCTGTTAGCCAGACATCATCACATCAATTTCCTTTATAAGTAATTGTCACACAACTTTGAGGGGGAGCAAAGTCATTTTAGACTCTGAACACCAGCACCAGGAAATTAATTGAGCCCTTCTACCAGGAAGGCACAATTACTCCTACCCTGTTTGGAAATTTTAATTGTGAAGAATGTAGTTCATGCCACATTGTGGAAGACACCCCACAAAAAAACCTAGAAATTAAAGCACATTTAAAAAATTTATTTTGTTATTTGTTTGGTAGTTCATGGAAATAAATTTTGTCAAGAAAAGAAAAAAATTAAGAAATTGTATTTTCCTTTTTGTTTTAAAAATTCTCAAACAAAATGTCTGTGTTTGGCAAAATATATATGTAAAAGTCTGTCTTTATGGTCACAGGAAACAATAATACTAACTGTTGTGTTTGTTTATTTATTTTTCTTTTAACAGTTAATTGCTTTTCTTCATCACTTAACTACATCTCTAGAGAAATTACAATTTAAATGTGCCTGGATTTGAACTTTATACAAATAGATTCATATGATCTCTTTTGTGATTGGCTTCCTTAACTTGGCATTATGTTTCCAGGTTCTTCCATGCTGACACATGCAGCATGAGTCATCTCCTTTGCATCTTCGTATAGTTTTCCATTGTATGACTAGTAGCGCTCATTTCTCCATTCTATGATTAATGTATATATGAGTTGTCTCCAACATTTTGTTGTTGTGGGCAAAGTCTCTCTAGCATTTTTGTACATGTCTCTAGATGCACATGTGTAACAGTTTTCCTAAGTTGTATGCCTAAGAACAAAATAGTTGAGCCAGAGGGTATTTTTTCCCAAAGTAGTTGTACAATTATTCACCCACAAGCAATGGATAAGAGCTCTGTTTCTCCAACCCAGTCAAGACTTGATATTTCCCAACTTTTACATATTTTGGGCAAACTGAAGAGTAAAAAAATTGGTATTTCATTGTGGTTTTAATTTGCATGTCTTTGATTCTAACAAGGTTATTTATATTTTTTGCCCATTTTCCTACATTATTCATCTTTTTCTATTGACTTATAGGTTTTCTTTAAGTAATCTGTATTCTAGTCATCTGTTGGTTATGTGTTTATAAGTATCTTTTGCCAGTTTGTGACTTGTACTTTTCCTTTTTTTAAGTGGTATACATTATAAATAGGTGCTCTCAATTTTAACATGATCAAAATTATCCATCAGTTCCTTTATAATATTTATTTGTTTAAAAATTCTTCTTTATCTGGAATTTTGAGATTAATTCCCTTTTTTTAGTGCTAAAATGTTCATTTTTCACCTCTAAGTCTTTAACCCATCTGAAATCAATCTCAGGTATGAGTTAATGAATCTATTTTTAATGTCTATATTGATAGCTAATTGTTTCACTTTGTTCTGCAACTTTGTGTCTTTTTTATACTAAGGGAAGAATCTATAGGGTGAGAGACTAAAAGAAATCTGATTTGTAGAAATTCAGTTCTTTCAAAGCTAGACAAGTTTAGGAATAAGAAAAGCTGGGTAAAGAAAAAAGTGCCTTTACTAAATAATTCATCATTTTTCCTCTGTCTTGTAATAGTAGTTTGGCCATATATTGGGCATCCTTATACCAACGAGTCTGCTTTTGAATATTCTAAGCTGTTGCATTCATTTGCTTTTTTTTTTTTAAATAGGATACTTACCATTTACTAGGTAGTGTTCTATACCCTGAGCACACAACAGTGAACAATAAGAGGAAATTCCTGTCTTTGTGTAGTTTACATACAGTGAAAAGACATGATAACAAGATATACAAGTATAATATATGGTATTTTAAGGGTTAGAAGTTGCTATGCTATGGAGAAGAGCAATAACGACAGTAGTGGAGCTCCGGGGACAGCTCACTGCTAAGACTGCAGTAGAGATGGGGTCTGAAGGAGGTAAAGTAAGGGAGTGAGCTCTGTTGATAGCCCTAAAAACAATGATATCCTATTAGCTATGGGCTTAATGTCCCATGTATGAGCCCTACAGTCTGAAGTTCTATGACTTTATAATAAATCCTAACACCTAGCCTCAGTCTTCTTCAATTAAGCTTTGACCGTTCTTGACCATTTACTTTCTAATTTAAGTTTCAGAATCAATTTGTGAAGTTCCACAAGAAAAACAAAACAAACAACCACAAAAAATCTTGTCTGAGTTTTCATTTGATTTTCATGGCATCTGCAGATTAATTTGGGAATAACTGACATCTTTATACCATTGAATCTCTCTAATTATAATTATGATGTGTCTTTCTATTTAACTTTTTAAATAATCTTCAGTTCACTTTATAATTTTCCTTTCTTAGATTTACACTTAGATATTTTATAATCTTTGTTTCTAGTTTAAGTGGTATATTTTTACAGTGGTAAAATATACATATCAGAAAATATACCTTTTAAAACTGTTTTTAAGCCTATAATTCAGTGGCATTAAGCACATTTACAATGTTGTGTAAATGTCGTCACTATCCATTTTCAGAAAAGAAACTCCAGACCAGTTAGACAATAACTTCTCATTGTCCCACACTCTTTTCTCTTAAATCTGCCTATTCTACATGTCTCATGTAAGTAGCTGTGTTATAACATGCATCAGAATTTCATTCTTTTTAAGGTTGAATAATAATCCATTGTATGTATATAACACCTTTTATTTATCCATTCAACAACTGGTGGATATTTGGATTATTTTTATCTTTTGGTTGTTGTAAATAATGTTGCTGTGAATATTGGTGTGTCTGCTTGAGTCCCTGTTTTCATTAATTTGGATTTATACATAGAAGTGAAATTGTTGGATCATATAGTAATTACATATTCAACTTTTTAAGGAACCACCAAAATATTTTCCATGGTAGCTGAACTATTTTACGTTCCCATCAGCAATATATGAGTGTTCCAATTTCCCCACATCTTTGTCAACACTTGTTATTTTCCATTTTTCAAAATAATAGCCATCCTAATGGGTGTGAAGTGGTATCTCATTGTGATTTTGATTTGCATTTCCTTAATGACTAGTGAACATTGAACAACTTTTCATTTGCTTATTTCATTTGCATATCCTCTTTGGAGATATGGATATTCAAGTACTTTTCCCATTTTTAAATGGGGTTGTTTGGATTTTTGTTGTTGTTTTTGAGCTTTATGTATTCTGGAAATCAATTCCTTGCCAAATATATGATTTGCAAATATTTTCTCCCATTGTGTGAGTTGTTTATCCACTCTCTTGATAGTGTCTTTTGATGCACTAAAGTTTTTAATTTTGATGGAGTCCAATTTATCTATTTTTTAAATTTTATTGTCCAAGCTTTTGGTACTATATCTAAGAAATCATTGCCAAATCCAACATCATGAAGATTTTCCCAATTTCTTCTAAGAGTTTTATAGTTTGAGTTCTTACATTTAGATATTTGATCCACTTTGAGTTAACTTGTGCATATGATATAATAAATAAATGGTATATAGTTTTAAAGAAAGCATTTTCCAATGATTGTTGGTATATGTAAGTTCAGTGAAACATTTTTCAACATATGCATGCATAAAAGTGCAAAATCAAAATCATATATTTCAATATATGTCTACAAAGAGAACATATCCCAGTAGCTCCCATGCCCTCTTCCAGTCACTACCCAACTCACAAGTAACCAATATTCTGACTTCCAATACTACCCATTACTTTTGCTTCATCTTGAACCTTGCAAAAACGAAATCACTTGTATGTGCTAGTTTTATCTGATGCTTTTTGGGTTCAAAAATATATTTTGAGTCACCCAAATTGTTGCTTGTAGTTATAGTTCAGTTTTCATTACTATACAGTATTTTTTGTGTGAATGTATCACATTCAATTTAACCATTCTGTTGTTGATGGGTATTTCACATTTGGGGCTCTCAAATACAGTGATGCTATGAATATTTATATACATTTCCTTCAATGGACATACATACTCATTTCTATAGGTATAAACCTAGAAGTGGAATAATTGAGTCATAAGTCATATGTATGGTCAACATTAGTATATACGGCCTAAAGTTTTCCAAAGGGTATGTCTAGTACACACAAGTTTTACTCCTTCCTGGAAGAATAAAAAGAGTGAATCTCTTATGACAATGTCAGGTTCTACAGCAAGTAATTAGAGGGATTGTAGGAATATGGCATATTTCTGAACAAAGAGTCTTTCTAATTCAACCTCAATATACCTGTTTCACAGAATCAGTCAAAACTAAAGCTCTGAGTTGTTTGTTATCATTTTGGGGGCTTAGGTGGTAAATTATTGAAAAATACGGGAATTGTAGGCTGGGCTCAGTGGCTCAGCCTGTAATCTCAGCACTTTGGGAGTCCGAGGCAAGTGGATTGCCTGAGCCTGAGGGGTTCAAGGCCAACCCAGGCAACTTGGCGAGACCTTGTCTCTACAATAAATCAAAAATTAGCTGGATATGGTAGTGCACACCTGTAGTTCTGGCTACTTGGAAGGCTGAGGCAGAAGGATCACTGGAGCCCAGCAGGTCAATGCTGGGGTAGCTGTGAGTATGCCACTGCACTCGAGCCTGGGCAACAGAGTGAGACAAAGAAAGAAAGAAAGAAAGAAAGAAAGAAAGAAAGA
>NW_007257527.1:269196-273448 GCF_000164805.1 Carlito syrichta | reverse complement strand
AGGAAGGAAGGAAGGAAGGAAGGAAGGAAGGAAGGAAGGAAGGAAGGGAAAGAAGGGAGGAAGGAAGGAAGGAAGGAAGGAGAATTATAGAAAAATAAAACTTTTATGAAAATTTACAATCAGTTCTATACCTTTGACTCTTTTTGACATTAAAAGAAGTAAACCATGCATACCAAAAGAAAGTCTAATTTTTAGTTGTTTCGAGGTTACACAACTTTATATAGAGACAAAAGAAAGTGGCAAAAGAAGGCTTTGTGAACTGACTCCTAACTACATCTCCAATCTTTTCTCTCTCTCTCTCTCTCTCTCTCTCTCTCTCTCTCTCTCTCTCTCTCTCTCTCTCTGCTAGGCTTAAGCAATCCTCCTGCTTCAGTTTCCCAGGTAGCTGGGTCTATAGGCATATGCCACCATGCCTGGCTCATTTATTTTTTGTGTTTTGTTTTTGTAGAGATAAGGTCTCGATATTGCCCAGGTTAGTTTTGAACTTCTAGTTCTCAATGATCCTCCCACCTCAGTCTCCCAAAGTGCTGAGATTACAGGCATGAGCTACTACACTCAGCCCATGCCAGCTATTTTGCACTGCTTTTATTTTCCCAAATTGTAATGTCTTTTTGCTTCTATATGTTTGTACAGACTGTGTGGCTTCTGCCTGGAATGTCATTCTGCCCTCTTCCTTTTTCCTCTAACTCGAACTCATCATTCAGCACTGGGTTAAGTCTCATCTCCCTCAGGAAGCCATTGCTAAGGAAGGCATACATTTTATGCGTCCCTATGACCCCTATTTTAATCCTTGCTCTATCTATACTATCACTGCCTGTCTACTTTTATGTCTCCTAGCTATAAATTTGCACCTTCAGGGCAAGGACTGTATTCTTTATCATGCAACTGTGCACATCTAATTAATAAATATTAATTATTAGATAAATGAATGTTAAAATCTGAGGATTTGTTATACACCTTGGGTATCACTGTGATGACCACCACTGGCAGAGGTGTCTTAAGATCTGGGACCCTGAGTACCTTGTGTTCTGGGGAATTGCCCTCTTGCAATGCTGGTCTCATTGGAACCTCTGAAAGTTGTCACGCCTTATAACTTTAAGTATTTTCTGCCAATTTCTGGTCAAATCATCATAGACTGCCCCACCCTATGCTCAGGAATTTCAGGGTTAACACAGGAATTCTTGCATTCAGAGATGACTGTTTCTGGAAATCTCCCTGCCTGTCTGAGTCTCTGACAGAATGTATAGGCTGGTAGGCCTGTTCCTTAACTAGGGAAACTCTCATGGGCTACGTGCACTATCGTATTCCTTACTGCTGATGAAGATGAGAATGTCCCAAGTTCTAACTGTGGGCATTGTAGGATGAATATGATATAATAGGTTTTTTTTTTTGTCCTGCTAAGTCACATGGTAGAACTTGAATCTTCATTTCTTGGCATTTATGTAAGAGTACATTCCCCTCTCCAAAAGATTCAGCCACAGTATTGCTTGTCTTTGCAGGGTGCTAGTATAGTTTGCATAGTTTTCACCATCTCTTCTTGATCAGAGGTTGGCGTCTAAATGCTTTCTCTGATCTTATCATGGTTACAATGCTTTCTATCACCAGAGTGTTCGATTTCTTTTACCTCAATGAACATGTGATTTGGTGGAACTGTATCAGCAGTGACATCACCACCACATTTGCTGTGTTGGTTGATATCTTAGGTTATTAATGGATGCATTGTAAGAAACCATACAGGGTCAAGACCCATTTCATTCAGGGAGTTGTACAGTATGTGGGTTGAGAATTCTCAAAGACCATGTTTCATAGGATGTAAAAAGAATCTCAAATATTATGTTCTTAAGTTCAGTACTGTTATTACATGCTGCACTTTATTTTTCCCTCAGGGTGGGAGTTGAGAAGGAATTGATACAAAACCAAAGATAAATGATTGATACATTCTATTTAATGATGTGTTCCAGCAGAACAGCACTAACTGTTCTCCCTCTTGGCAGGGCACTAAGTTTCAAATGCACCTATTGATGTGATATGAATGAAACAGTCCTGAAAGTACTGGTAGCTGGTTTTGATGCAGTGGAATAGGTTTGTTTCTTCCTGCAACTCTCCCAGGGCAAGATGGATATAAAACTTACAGATAAGGCTATCTTCGGAAACTGAATAGGGATAACAATTCTATGAAAAGTTAGGGGCACTTTTAGTTTTAACCTTTTTGAAAAATCAGTCATGTACTTTTTTATCAAACCTTTGTTCAGAGATTTTCCCTGCAGTTTATATTGCTCTAATTGTGGGTGGATACAGAGCTATGTAAATATTTACATATGGAGGCTGACACAAGACCTACCTGCTCCAAAATGCCTCCTTCAGGGACCTAAAATTCCCATCCTTTGAGACATTTATTTGAATTAAGGCATAGTCTCCAAAATGTTCCCATTAGAGGCTCCCATTAAAGCATGTTGGTGGAAAAGAAAAGGCATCAGATCCAGCCTTCTTCCAACAAACCTATTAATCAGCACATATTAACATACTGATTTTGTTCTTATTCTTGTTTGGTTTTGTTTGGCTTGGTTTTAGTTTTGTGTATAATTTATTGAAACAGCGAGTTGTCATCTTAGAAACCAGGGGAGAACGACGGACTTCAGTGTGTTTCCTGAGTATACCTTTGACTTTTGTTGGTTTCACTGCCTCAAGCACTTGGAAAACAAATGTTTAAATTCAGATTGTAGGTTCTGATCAAACTTTTAGAACATTTACCAAAATCATATGTATTCTGAAAACACTATTTTCCCCTATCTCTCTATTTTTACTCAAAAAAAAAAAAGAATTCAATTTGCAAGTGGTAGGCAGATGTGTGCTGTACACATGACCCTGAATTCAAACGCTGAGTTCAATATATAGCCCTGTTAACTTAGTTGCCAGAAGCCTTAACATGGTTCAGGGTGGATTTCATTGTTGTATAGGCCTCTAAGACAGGAGTTGCTTGAAAGGAGAAATGGGGTGGTGCCTTCTAGAGCCCATTATCTTGCTAGATACAGCCCTAATCTGTTGATTGTGGCGTGGCTCTTGTTTCATTTGAAAGGGACACTTTTTCCTGAAAAGGGAGGGACAGTCCTTTTTCCTGGGCACAAGTCATAAATCTTGTTTTTATCCTGCTACATTTTGCAATCTAAAAAAACTCTTTATATGAAGGAATTTTATAGTAGTCTTAGTGAAAAACATATAAGGAAAAATGAAATCCTAACTCTATGACTCCAAAAAGATAAGAAGTATCTATTTAATTCACAATTTTGTTCATTTCAAATAAATACAGTCTTGACTTTATCTTAGCTCTCTGGGGCAAAGCCACTCAATAAATCCAACAGAGCTTGAAATTCCTTACCAAGCTCATTGTATCCTTTGTAAGGGAGCTTTCAGTATTTCTGATGGTCTAATTGTTCTGTACTTACAAATCGACTCCCCCACAAAACTCAAAACAATAGTAAATTTATTCTGGGGGGAAAACTAGAAACCCAAATAAGACATTTGTGGTTGAAAACGACATGTCAAACTGGATACTTTCAAAAGAGGAAATTAAATCGATACATGGACATTTCTAAGGTCTAATAAATACATGTCACTTAAAATAGCAACAGATTTTAGCAATCTGGCCCTGATTCTGTATACCCATGAACGTATATGTCAAGATTAACTGGGTACAGGTAGGAAGCAAAAGATCAGGACCTCACCTAACTTTCCATAGGCTGACCCACATGTTTTTCTTTAAGTCTGTATATAAGAAGTGCTAATTTTATTTTATTTTATTTTATTATTTTATTTTATTTTATTTTTGAGTTGGAGTCTCACTGTCACCCAGGCTGGAGTGCAGTGGTACACTCACGGCCACCCCAGTGTCAACCTGCTGGGCTCCAGTGATCCTTCTGCCTCAGTCTTCCAGGTAGCTGGAATTACAGGCACACACTACCATGCCCAGCTAATTTTTGGTTTATTGTAGAGACGAGGTTTTGCCAAGTTGCCCGGGCTGTTCTTGAACCAGTGGCTCAGGCAATCCACTTGCTTCGGCTTCCCAAAGTACTGGGATTACAAACTGAGCCACTAAGCCCGGCCAGAAGTGCTGATTTTAAAAGTTATGATTAAAAAAACACAAGGCTGGCTGGGCTCAGTGGCTCAGCCTGTAATCCCACGCTTTGGGAGGCCAAGGTGAATGAATTGCCTGAGCCCGAGGGTTCGAGACCCACCTGGGCAACTTGGCGAGACC